>NC_053397.1:142379228-142569112 GCF_905171765.1 Bufo bufo
TATCCACCGGCATCTCTGTAAGGCTACTTTCACACTAGCGATGTTTAAATCCGGCGTTCAATTCCGACACCGGAACTGCCCGCCGGATCCAGAAAAACGTTTGAACATTTGAATCCTGATCAGGATTTTGATCACAATGAAAAAATGCATTGGAAAAAACTGATCCGCCATTTATGGACTTTAACTTTTTTTTCACATTTTTCGGGTTTAACATGCAAAAGCCGGATCCGGTTTGACTGAGCACACGGCGTTAATGCAAGTCAATGGGAAAAAGACCGGATCCGGCGGTCAGTCAAAGTGTTCAAGATTTTTGGCCGGAGGTAAAAATACAACATGCTACGGTTTTCTGAAAAGCCTGATCAGTCAAAAAGACTGAACTGAAGACATCCTGATGCATCCTGAACGGATTACTCTCCATTCAGAATGCATTAGGATAAAACTGATCAGTTCTCTTCCGGATTTGAGCCCCTAGGACGGAACTCAGCGCCGGAAAAGAAAAACGCTAGTGTGAAAGTACCCTAAAAGCTGATGCCGGCGGATTAACTCCTTCTATGCCGTGGTCAGCTCTGACTGCGACATAGAAGGAGTTTACTGTGGGTGAGGAAGCCCTTCGGGTCCCCGCGCTGCTGTGTCAGGGACCCAATGGGTGACAATAAAGCCCAATGTCTTGCACGACATTGGGACCTGCCTTATACGGGTGCCCAGGAGATCCAGCCTCAGGATGGGTCTCCTAGGCAACCTGTTAGTGTATTACTCTGTGTAATATGCTAACAGGCAATGCATTACAATACAGATGTATTGTAATGCATTGCAGAGGGGATCAGACCCCCAAAAGTTGAAGTCCCAGAGTGGGACATAAATCTAATATGAAAAAAAAAGGTCCTAGAAACACACTCGGCGTCTGACAGAAGCATCCAAGCCAACTAGAATCGGACGGAGCTTCTCCTGGAGAGGTAAAATACTTTTGGTTCAAGTATCAATTACTTATATCGATGCCCATGCCACCCATCAGCTGCTATATTGTCCTATAACATATAGAAAGTAGGCTACACCTTCTGCCATAGAGGTGGACATCTTATACAGAGATCTCTGCTCCACCTGATACCTTGATTTTCAGAAGGTTTTGTAGCTCACACCATTGCTGATTCTAACAGACCTACAATCTCAACTAGAGCCTTGTGCTCCAACGTTAAGGCTACTACTGCATAACCTCAAACATTTGGAGCATCCAGTGACTTTCACATACATTTTTATATTTTTATCTATTATTGTTTATTTTTTATTGTTCATTTTTATTCTTTATTTTACATTTTTTTATGGCGCCATATGTGTGATGCAATGTCTTATTTACCATTTTGTTCTTAATGATTGTTTTATAGTGATCCACTGCTGTGGACCCTATTATCACTATCACCTTGGTGAATAAATACCTGCTTTTATACTGTTTTTATATTGTTATAACCTTTCTGTCCATTAGGCACCAGGTAGTTGAGTGCCCCCTATCATTTTTACATATCTGTTCAAAAATATCACATGACCTAACCCCTCAGGTGAACACTGTAAAAAAAAAAAAAAAAAAAAAACTGTGTCAAAAAAGCCATTTTTTGTCACCTTACATCACAAAAATTGCAACACCGAGCGATCAAAAAGGTGCATGCCCCCCAAAAAAACCGTAACCTCATCCCGCTAAAAATGAGACCTGACCTGAGACAATCAGTCAAAAAAAAATAATATATATGACTCTCAGAAAATGGAGACACTAAAATATGTTTTTTTTTTTTTGGTTCAAAAATGCGATTATTGTGTAAAAAATAAATAAGAACAAGTATACATATTAGGTATTGCCACGTCTGTAACAATGTGCTCTAAAAAAATGTCACATGACCTAACCCCTCAGGTGAACCCTGTGCAAAAAAATAAATAAAAATTGTGCCAAAATTACCAATTTACAAAATTGCCAATTTTTTGCAGCCTAGGTGGGCAAAGGGGCCCACATTCCAAAGAGCACCTTTCGGATTTCACTGGTCATTTTTTACAGAATTTGATTTCAAACTCCTTACCACACATTTGGGCCCCTAGAATGCCAGGGCAGTATAACTACCCCACAAGTGACCCCATTTTGGAAAGAAGACACCCCAAGGTATTCCGTGAAGGGCATAGTGAGTTCATGGAAGTTTTTATTTTTTGTCACAAGTTAGTGGAATATGAGACTTTGTAAGGAAAATAAATAAATAAAAAAAAATCATCATTTTCCGCTAACTTATGACAAAAAATATAAAATTCTAGGAACTCGCCATGCCCCTCACGGAATACCTTGGGGTGTCTTCTTTCCAAAATGGGGTCACTTGTGGGGTAGTTATACTGCCCTGGCATTTTCCAGGGGCCCTAATGTGTGGTAAGTAGGTAAATGACCTGTGAAATCCGAAAGGTGCTCTTTGGAATGTGGGCCCCTTTGCCCACCTAGGCTGCAAAAAAGTGTCACACATGTGGTATCGCCGTATTCAGGAGAAGTTGGGCAATGTGTTTTGGGGTGTCTTTTTACATATACTCATGCTGGGTGAGAGAAATATCTCGGCAAAAGACAACTTTTCCCATTTTTTTTTTTATACAAAGTTGGCATTTGACCAAGATATTTATCTCACCCAGCATGGGTATATGTAAAATGACACCCCAAAACACATTGCCCAACTTCTCCTGAGTATGGCGATACCAGATGTGTGACACTTTTTTGCAGCCTAGATGCGCAAAGGGGCCCACATTCCTTTTATGAGGGCATTTTTAGACATTTGGATCCCAGACTTCTTCTCACGCTTTGGGGCCCCTAAAATGCCAGGGCAGTAAAAATACCCCACATGTGACCCCATTTTGGAAAGAAGACACCCCAAGGTATTCAATGAGGGGCATGGTGAGTTCATAGAATTTTTTTTTTTTTTTTGGCACAAGTTAGCGGAAATTGATTTTATTTATTTTTTTCTCACAAAGTCTCCCTTTCCGCTAACTTGGGACAAAAATTTCAATCTTTCATGGACTCAATATGCCCCTCACGGAATACCTTGGGGTGTCTTCTTTCCGAAATGGGGTCACATGTGGGGTATTTATACTGCCCTGGCATTCTAGGGGCCCTAAAGCGTGAGAAGAAGTCTGGAATATAAATGTCTAAAAATTTTTACGCATTTGGATTCCGTGAGGGGTATGGTGAGTTCATGTGAGATTTTATTTTTTGACACTAGTTAGTGGAATATGATACTTTGTAAGAAAAAAAATAATAATTTCCGCTAACTTGGGCCAAAAAAATGTCTAAATGGAGCCTTACAGGGGGGTGATCAATGACAGGGGGGTGATCAATGACAGGGTGGTGATCAGGGAATCTACATGGGGTGATCACCCCCCTGTCATTGATCACCCCCCTATAAGGCTCCATTCAGATGTCCGTATGTGTTTTGCGGATCCGATCCATGTATCCGTGGATCCGTAAAAATCATACGGACATCTGAATGCAGCCTGACAGGGAGGGTGATCAATGACAGGGGGGTGATCAGGGAGTCTATATGGGGTGATCACCCCCCCTGGAAGGCTCCAGGGAGACGCCTGTATGTGTTTTGCGGATCCGATCCATCTATCAGTGGATTCCTAAAAATCATGCGGACGTCTGAATGGAGCTTTACAGGGGGGTAATCAATGACAGGGGGGTAATCAATGACAGGGGGGTGATCAGGGAGTCTATATGGGGTGATCACCACAGTCATTGATCACGCCCCTGTAAGGCTCCATTCAGACGTCCGTATGCGTTTTGCGGATCCGATCCATCTATCAGTGGATCCGTAAAAATCATGCGGACATCTGAATGGAGCTTTACAGGGGGGTAATCAATGACAGGGGGGTGATCAGGGAGTCTATATGGGGTGATCACCACAGTCATTGATCACGCCCCTGTAAGGCTCCATTCAGACGTCCGTATGCGTTTTGCGGATCCGATTCATCTATCAGTGGATCCGTAAAAATCATGCGGACGTCTGAATAGAGCTTTACAGGGGGGGTAATCAATGACAGGGGGGTAATCAATGACAGGGGGGTGATCAGGGAGTCTATATGGGGTGATCAGGGGTGATCAAGGGTGATCAAGGGTGAATAAGGGGTTAATAAGTGACAGGGGGGGGTGTAGTGTAGTGGTGCTTGGTGCAACATATTACTGAGCTACCTGTGTCCTCTGGTGGTCGATCCAAACAAAGGGGACTACCAGAGGACCAGGTAGCAGGTATATTAGACGCTGTTATCAAAACAGCGTCTAATATACCAGTTAGGGGTTAAAAAATCACATCTCCAGCCTGCCAGCGAACGATCGCCGCTGGCAGGCTGGAGATCCACTCGCTTACCTTCCGATCCTGTGAGCGTGCGCGCCTGTGTGCGCTCGTTCACAGGAAATCTCGCGTCTCGCGAGATGACGCGTATATGCGTGACTCTGCGCAGGGCTGCCACCTCCGGAACGCGATCCTGCGTTAGGCGGTCCGGAGGTGGTTAAAGCCCCTAGTGGTAATAAGTTATAGTGGCCCCAGTATTTTATAAAACCCTGCTGCAGTGCCCCTTGTATAGTATATAATGCCCCCTGTAGTGTATATATATATACAATGGCCCCCATTGCAGTACATATAATGCCCCCCCTCTGTATTGGCACTAATATATATATATATATATATATATATATATATATATATATATATGTTACATAGTTAATACGGTTGAAAAAAGACATAAGTCCATCAAGTTTAACCAAGGGATAGGTGGGGATGAGAATCCCAAAAGGAAGTGAGACTCAGATTTCTACTCGTTTTCATAATCATAAATTTTTTTTACTTTTAAGAATTCATCTAACCCCTTTTTGAAACTGTCCACTGTTCCTGCTGTGATAACGTCCTGAGGAAGTCTATTCCACAGCTTCACAATTCTTACAGTAAAGAAGCATTGACGCTTCCAGAGACTGAACTTTTTCCTATTCAATCGGAGGCAGTGCCCCTTGTCTTTTGAGCGTGTTTTACATGGAACAGCTTTTCACCTTATTTATTTTATGGCCCATTTATATATTTGTATAGGTTAATCATTTCCCCCCTTAGACGTCTCTTAAGACAAAATAAATTAAATTATTTTAATCTTTCTTCATAACTAAGAACCTCCATTCCCCTTATCAGTTTAGTCGCTCTCCTCTGTACTTTTTCCAGCTGCAGAGCTTCCTTTCTGTGTACCGGTGCCCAGAACTGAACTGCATATTCCAGATGAAGCTGCACCAATGCTTTGTAAAGTGGTAAGTTTTACATCCCTGCCCCGCGAGTCCATGCCTCGTTTAATGCATGACAGTATCCTGGTGGCCTTAGAAGCAGCTGATTGACATTGTATGCTGTATAGGGTTGAGGGAACCCGAACTGTAAAGTTCGGGTTTGTATCGAACTTTTGGATTTTTGGACCCCGGCCCCGAACCCGAACATTTCAGTAAAAGTTCGGGTTCGTTGTTCGGCGATTTCTTGGCGCTTTGTTGATTGGCTGCTCTGCAGCCTTTCAAAAACGTTTAACTGTGTGACCTTAGAGGCCATCACAGCCATGCCTACTAATGGCATGGCTGTGATTGGCCAGTTCAGCATGTGACCCAGCCTCTATATAAGCTGTTCTTAGTGTAGGGAGAGGATGCTGCTGGTGCTTTGAGGGAGAGAATAGGACAGAATCTGTTATCAGAACTCCAATTGAACTAAGCGATCTACATAGATTTAGTTGTGTGGGTGCAGTGCACAATCTTTTTACCCTGCACTGAGCTTAGTGACAGAAAAAAAATACTTTTATCCGTCTGTTAGTTAGGTGGGCGGCGGCGGCCATTTTATGCAAGCTCAGTGCGCCAGCACTGAATCTGAGCTTTTGTGACATTCAAATCCATGCTTGAAATACTGCACTAATAATCTGGTTTTAAAAAAACACCCTTTTTTTTTGCAATATACAACATCTGGTGCCTTTGCAGGATTAGTCAGTGTGCAATTTAAGCTAGAAATACAGCCATAATTTTCTGGGTTTTTAAAAACATTCATATTCTGTTATTAAACAAACACCCATTTTGGGCCCTAAACTTAATTTTGCAGCCTGTGCTTCATATGTCATTGTGAGATACACAATTTAGATACTGTGGTTCTATTCAGTTATTTGAATAACAGCCATTTTGGGCAAAAAACTTTAATTGCGGCCTAGTCTGGATCAGTACATGTGAGATACACACTTTAGATACTGTGGTTCTATTCAGTTATTAAAGGGGTTATCCGAGTTAATAAAAAAAAAAAACTTAAAATCCATCAGGATATACATATAATTTGGTTAAGCTAGATTTCATCAAGTTAAAACCCATATTTACACCTTTTCATGGTTCTGTCATTGCTTTGTTTACATGCTGAAGTACATGCTGAGGGGGCGTATAACAACAAAGCCTGAGCTCTGCCTCATGAATATTTCTGGGCGTGAACAACCTGACCTTTCCTTCACCCTGCTCTGCACTTTGCAAAATAAATAAATAAATAAATACACACTTGTCATGCGGATGGACGGATCCCTCTGTCAGTCTTTTTCACAGTATTCCCGGTTTGTGCATGTGCAGACCGGAAGGACGGATCCACAAGGCAGCTCCGTCGTCGGAGCTGAGTGCCTGCTGGATCCGCCGATCAGTATGACAACTGACAGCATTTGTAGACGGATCCAGGTGCGGATCCGTCTAGAAATGCATTGCAATAACGGATCCGTCTATCCGCTTGTCATGCGGATGGACCGATCCCTCTTTCAGTCTTTTTCACAGTTTTCATGTTCTGTGCATGCGCAGACCCGAAGGGCGGATCCGTCCTTCAGTTGTTTTGCAAATCCGGATCCGCAAGGCAGCTCCGTCGTCAGAGCTGCGTGCCTGCTGGATCCGCCGATCAGTGTGACAACGGACAGCATTTGTAGACGGATCCAGGTGCGGATACGTCTAGAAATGAATTGCAATAACTGATCCGTCCAGCGGCACGGGCAAATAGCGACAGGGCGGATCCGACAGGGTGAACAGCCTGTCGGATACGTCCTGCCGCTAGTGTGAAAATATCATTCGCATTATCTGTATCTAAGCAATATCTATATTCAAATATATATTCAATATGGATATTGCTTAGATAAATACATATATTGGTGGCAGATAAGGATTTTATATAGCTGAATAATGATGATGATAATAATAATGGCCAATAATTTATTTATATTTCCCAGGGGGTGTTCAATGTGTACTAGTGTGGGGGGGAGGGGGGACCAGGGCTGTAATAACGATCCCCAGATGCAGAGGGGAACGTTTACAAACTGCCACCTCTAGCCCCAGTGAATGCAGGAGGGACAAACATACCCTGCTGCCAGAGAAGAGATCACCTCGGCTCTGGTATGTACTGCACATGAGCGATCGCATACCAGAGCCGAGGCAGTGTGAAGAGCTGGAGGGGGGAGGGCACCAGAGGCTCTGACGTTTCGTTTACAGAGCCTGGCCACTCCCTCAAGCAGGGAGACGGCTGTAAACGAAACATCATCAGCAGAGCAGAGCCGAGCCGAGGCAGTGTGAGGAGAGCTGGAGGGGGGAGGGCACCAGAGGCTCTGACGTTTCGTTAACAGAGCCTGGACACTCCCTCAAGCAGGGAGAAGCTTGTAAATGAAACGTCATCAGCAGAGCAGGCTTACTGACGTCAGGGGTCACATGACCCATAACTGAACTGGCCAAATAGTGATAGATAGGTAATGAAAGTGATTTTAAGAATCTTTCACTGGTCTACAATAAATGCAATTAGAATAGATTTATTTAAGTCGGATAACCCCTTTAAACAAACACCCATTTTGGGCCCCAAACTTATTTTTGCAGCCTTTGCTGCATATGTCATTGTGAGATACACAATTTAGATACTGTGGTTCTATTCAGTTATTTGAAAAACAGCCATTTTGGGCAACAAAAAAATTATTGCGGCCTAGTCTGGATCAGTACGTGTGGAATACACACTTTAGATACAATAGTTATCTTCTTCTATTAATAAAACACCCTTTTTGGGCAAAAAACGTTAATTGCGGCCTAGTCTGCATCTGTACATGTGAGATACAACCTTTACATACTGTCGTTCTATTCTGCTATTAATTAAACACCCATTTAGGGCAAGATCCTAAATTTGAGAAATATGACCGAGAGCGTCAAATAAGGGACGTGGCCCCGGTCGTGGTGCTGCTGGTGGAGCTCCTGTTGCAGGGAGAGGACGTGGTCGATCTGTGCCAGCTACACGCACAAGTGAAACACCTTCCTCAGGTGCGAGTAGACAACAGAACCTGCAGCTGTATTTGGTCGGGCCTAATGCGACTCTATGAATGGTGAGGCCAGAACAAGTACAGACGATAGTAGATTGGGTTGCTGACAGTGCCTCCAGTTCATAGGCGTGCGCACGGGGTGTGTCGGGTGTGCCTGGGCACACCCTAATCAAGCCGACTTGAGGTTTACAATGTGCGGCACTGCAGGCAGCAGAGCAATACAGCTGATGCCTGAAATCTCCAATAACAGAGCTCTGTACATTACAGAGCTCTGTTATAAGGGAGGAGGCTGCTGATTGGCCAGTATCAGCTGGCTGCCCTGCTATTGGCTGATCCTCTCACACCCCCTTCTCTCGGGAGCTGAACATAGCAGCAGTAGCTTCCTTTTCAGTTATTATGACACCAGGAAGCGCGCCGCCCCTGCTGCTGATGAAGTGCCAGGGACATCATAGGAAGGGAGCCATCACCATGTGCCCAGGTGAAGTGTCCTGCAGGCTTCTATCTACTGCTGGGTGGGAGCTCCATGTGGAGCTTTATGAATTGAAAAACTAATAGCCAAGACAGAGGCTAAAAAAAAACCTGCTTCTGACCCTTATGTTAAAACATAACTTTCATTTGACTGCTTTAACACCTAATGGAAAAAAATCATTTTAAAAAGCTGCTGTTTCTCTAGATGACCTTATAGTAGTGGTAATAGAGTCTCAGGGGTCTATAAAAGCAGCTACACTATTTTTACAGACCTTTGAGACTCTATTAACACTACTATCAACATAAGGTCATCTAGAGAAAAAGCAGTTTTTTTTTAATTCTTTTTTTTTTTTTCTGTTTAGCTGTTAGAGCAATCTAATGAAAGTTATGTTTTAACACCTAAAGGATTTTTTTTTTTTTTTAACCACCTCAGTCCCCAGTGCTTAAACACCCTGAAAGACCAGGCCACTTTTTACACTTCTGACCTACACTACTTTCACCGTTTATTGCTCGGTCATGCAACTTACCACCCAAATGAATTTTACCTCCTTTTCTTCTCACTAATAGAGCTTTCATTTGGTGGTATTTCATTGCTGCTGACATTTTTACTTTTTTTGTTATTAATCGAAATTTAACGATTTTTTTGCAAAAAAATGACATTTTTCACTTTCAGTTGTAAAATTTTGCAAAAAAAACGACATCCATATATAAATTTTGCTCTAAATTTATTGTTCTACATGTCTTTGATAAAAAAAAAAAGTTTGGGTAAAAAAAAAAATGGTTTGGGTAAAAGTTAAAGCGTTTACAAACTATGGTACAAAAATGTGAATTTCCGCTTTTTGAAGCAGCTCTGACTTTCTGAGCACCTGTCATGTTTCCTGAGGTTCTACAATGCCCAGACAGTACAAACACCCCACAAATGACCCCATTTCGGAAAGTACACACCCTAAGGTATTCGCTGATGGGCATAGTGAGTTCATAGAACTTTTTATTTTTTGTCACAAGTTAGCGGAAAATGATGATTTTTTTTTTCTTTTTTTTTTTTCTTACAAAGTCTCATATTCCACTAACTTGTGACAAAAAATAAAAACTTCTATGAACTCACTATGCCCATCACGAAATACCTTGGGGTCTCTTCTTTCCAAAATGGGGTCACTTGTGGGGTGGTTATACTGCCCTGGCATTCTAGGGGCCCAAATGTGTGGTAAGGAGTTTGAAATCAAATTCTGTAAAAAATGACCTGTGAAATCCGAAAGGTGCTCTTTGGAATATGGGCCCCTTTGCCCACCTAGGCTGCAAAAAAGTGTCACACATCTGGTATCTCTGTATTCAGGAGAAGTTGAGGAATGTGTTTTGGGGTGTCTTTTTACATATACCCATGCTGGGTGAGATAAATATCTTGGTCAAATGCCAACTTTGTATAAAAAAATGGGAAAAGTTGTCTTTTGCCAAGATATTTCTCTCACCCAGCATGGGTATATGTAAAATGACACCCCAAAACACATTCCCCAACTTCTCCTGAGTACGGAGATACCAGATGTGTGACACTTTTTTGCAGCCTAGGTGGGCAAAGGGGCCCATATTCCAAAGAGCACCTTTCGGATTTCACAGGTCATTTTTTACAGAATTTGATTTCAAACTCCTTACCACACATTTGGGCCCCTAGAATGCCAGGGCAGTATAACTACCCCACAAGTGACCCCATTTTGGAAAGAAGACACCCCAAGGTTTTTGCTGATGGGCATAGTGAGTTCATGGAAGTTTTTATTTTTTGTCACAAGTTAGTGGAATATGAGACTTTGTATGAAAAAAAAAAAAAAAAAATCAGCATTTTCCACTAACTTGTGACAAAAAATAAAAAATTCTAGGAACTCGCCATGCCCCTCACGGAATACCTTGGGGTGTCTTCTTTCCAAAATGGGGTCACTTGTGGGGTAGTTATACTGCCCTGGCATTTTCCAGGGGCCCTAATGTGTGGTAAGTAGGTAAATGACCTGTGAAATCCTAAAGGTGCTCTTTGGAATATGGGCCCCTTTGCCCACCTAGGCTGCAAAAAAGTGTCACACATGTGGTATCGCCGTATTCAGGAGAAGTTGGGGAATGTGTTTTGTGGTGTCATTTTACATATACCCTTGCTGGGTGAGAGAAATTACTTGACAAAAGACAACTTTTCCCATTTTTTTATACAAAGTTGGCATTTGACCAAGATATTTCTCTCACCCAGCATGGGTATATGTAAAATGACACCCCAAAACACATTCCCCAACTTCTCCTGAGTACGGCGATACCAGATGTGTGACACTTTTTTGCAGCCTAGATGCGCAAAGGTGCCCAAATTCCTTTTAGGAGGGCATTTTTAGACATTTGGATACCAGACTTCTTCTCACGCTTTGGGGCCCCTAGAATGCCAGGGCAGTATAAATACCCCACATGTGACCCCATTTTGGAAAAAAGACACCCCAAGGTATTCAATGAGGGGCATGGCGAGTTCATAGAATTTTTTTTTTTTTGGCACAAGTTAGCGGAAATTGATATTTTTAATTTTTTTCTCACAAAGTCTCCCGTTCCGCTAACTTGGGACAAAAATTTCAATCTTTCATGGACTCAATATGCCCCTCACGGAATACCTGGGGGTGTCTTCTTTCCGAAATGGGGTAACATGTGGGGTATTTATACTGCCCTGGCATTCTAGGGGCCCTAAAGCGTGAGAAGAAGTCTGGAATATAAATGTCAAAAAAAATTTACGCATTTGGATTCCGTGAGGGGTATGGTGAGTTCATGTGAGATTTTATTTTTTGACACAAGTTAGTGGAATATGAGACTTTGTAAGAAAAAAAAATAATAATTCCGCTAAGGCTACTTTCACACTAGCGTTCGGAGCGGATCCGTCTGATGTTTCATCAGACGGATCCGCTCCTATAATGCAAACGCTTGCATCCGTTCAGAACGGATCCGTTTGCATAACAGTTTATTTCAGATCTGATTTTTCACTTCGGAAAACTCAGATCCGACAGTATATTCTAAACACAGAAGCGTTCCCATGGTGATGGGGACGCTTCAAGTTACAATATACTGAGAACTGTGTACATGACTGCCCCCTGCTGCCTGGCAGTTGCTGCCAGGCAGCAGGGGGCAGACCCCCCCCCCCTCCTGTATTTAACTTATTGGTGGCCAGTGCGGGCCCCCCCTCCCTCCCCAGTATTAATTGTAAGCAGTGCGGCCCCCCTCCCTCTATATTCATCGGTGGCCAGTGCGGATATTAAATATGAGCAGTGCGGTCTCCCCCTCCCTCCCTCCCCAGTATTAAATATGAGCAGTGCGGTCTCCCCCTCCCTCCCTCCCTCCCCAGTATTAAATATGAGCAGTGCGGTCTCCCCCTCCCTCCCTCCCCAGTATTAAATATGAGCAGTGCGGCCTCCCCCTCCCTCTATTCATTGGTGGCCAGTGCGGATTCAAAGTATTGTGATCAGTGCGGCCTCTCCTCTCCCCCCCCCCCCCCCCATCATTGGTGGCAGCGGAGAGTACCGATCGGAGTCCCAGTTTAAATCGCTGGGGCTCCGATCGGTTACCATGGCAGCCAAGACGCTATTGCAGTCTTGGCTGCCATGGTTACTTAGCAACAAATAGCAGCATTATACTTACCTGAAGAGCTGCGATGTCTGTGACCGGCCGGGAGCTCCTCCTACTGGTAAAGTGACAGGTCTGTGCGGCGCATTGCCTATAGACCTGTCACTTACCAGTAGGAGGAGCTCCCGGCCGGTCACATAGATCGCAGCTCTTCAGGTAAGTATAATGCTGCTATTTGTTGCTAAGTAACCATGGCAGCCAAGACTGCAATAGCGTCTTGGCTGCCATGGTAACTGATCGGAGCCCCAGCGATTTAAACTGGGACTCCGATCGGTACTCTCCGCTGCCACCAATGATGGGGGGGGGGGGGTCGAGAGGAGAGGCCGCACTGATCACAATACTTTGAATCCGCACTGGCCACCAATGAATAGAGGGAGGGGGAGGCCGCACTGCTCATATTTAATACTAGGGAGGGAGGGAGGGGGAGACCGCACTGCTCATATTTAATACTGGGGAGGGAGGGGGAGACCGCACTGCTTATATTTAATATCCGCACTGGCCACCGATGAATATAGAGGGAGGGGGGCCGCACTGCTTACAATTAATACTGGGGAGGGAGGGGGGGCCGCACTGGCCACCAATAAGTTAAATACAGGGGGGGGGGGGGGGGGTCTGCCCCCTGCTGCCTGGCAGCAGGGGGCAGTTATGTACACAGTTCTCAGTATATTCTAACTTGAAGCGTCCCTATCACCATGGGAACGCCTCTGTGTTAGAATATACTGTCGGATTTGAGTTTCACGATGTAACTCAAATCCGATGGTATATTCTAACATAGAGGCGTTCCCATGGTGATGGGGACGCTTCAAGTTAAAATATACCATCGGATTGGAGAAAACTCTGATCTAATGGCATAATCCTGACTTTACATTGAAAGTCAATGGGGGACGGATCCGTTTGAAATTGCACCATATTGTGTCAATGTCAAACGGATCCGTCCCCATTGACTTGCATTGTAAGTCTGGACGGATCCGTTTGGCTCCGCACGTCCAGGCGGACACGAAAACGCTGCAAGCTGCGCTCGGGTGTCCGCCTGCTGAGCGGAGCGGAGGCCAAACGGTGCCAAACTGATGCATTCTGAGCGGATCCGCATCCACTCAGAATGCATTGGGGCAGTACGGATCCGTTCGGGGCCGCTTGTGAGAGCCTTCAAACGGAACTCACAAGCGGAGCCCCGAACGCTAGTGTGAAAGTAGCCTAACTTGGGCCAAAAAAATGTCTGAATGGAGCCTTACAGAGGGGTGATCAATGACAGGGGGGTGATCAATGACAGGGGGGTGATCAATGACAGGGGGTTGATCAATGACAGGGGGGTGATCAGGGAGTCTATATGGGGTGATAACCACAGTCATTGATCACGCCCGTGTAAGGCTTCATTCAGACGTCCGTATGCGTTTTGCGGATCCGATCCATCTATCAGTGCATCCGTAAAAATCATGCGGACATCTGAATGGAGCTTTACAGGGGGGTAATCAATGACAGGGGGGTGATCGGGGAGCCTATATGGGGTGATAACCACAGTCATTGATCATGCCCCTGTAAGGCTTCATTCAGACGTCCGGATGCGTTTTGCGGATCCGATCCATCTATCAGTGCATCCGTAAAAATCATGCGGACGTCTGAATGGAGCTTTACAGGGGGGTAATCAATGACAGGGGGTTAATCAATGACAGGGGGGCGATCAGGGAGTCTATATGGGGTGATCACCACAGTCATTGATCACGCCCCTGTAAGGCTTCATTCAGACGTCCGGATGCGTTTTGCGGATCCGATCCATCTATCAGTGGATCCGTAAAAATCATGCGGACGTCTGAATGGAGCTTTACAGGGGGGTAATCAATGACAGGGGGGTAATCAATGACAGGGGGGTGATCAGGGAGTCTATATGGGGTGATCACCACAGTCATTGATCACGCCCCTGTAAGGCTTCATTCAGACGTCCGGATGCGTTTTGCGGATCCGATCCATCTATCAGTGGATCCGTAAAAATCATGCGGACGTCTGAATGGAGCTTTACAGGGGGTTGATCAATGACAGGGGGGTAATCAATGACAGGGGGGTGATCAGGGAGTCTATATGGGGTGATCAGGGGCTAATAAGGGGTTAATAAGTGACGGGGGGGGGGGGGGGTGTAGTGTAGTGGTGCTTGGTGCTACTTTACTGAGCTACCTGTGTCCTCTGGTGATCGATCCAAACAAAGGGGACCACCAGAGGACCAGGTAGCAGGTATATTAGACGCTGTTATCACAACAGCGTCTAATATACCTGTTAGGGGTTAAAAAAAACACATCTCCAGCCTGCCAGCGAACGATCGCCGCTGGCAGGCTGGAGATCAACTCTCTTACCTTCCGTTCCTGTGAGCGCGCGTTCACAGGAAATCTCGCGTCTCGCGAGAGGACGCGCCGGCGCGTCCACTCGGAATGAATCAACCACCTCCAGGACGCGTCTGTGCGTACAGCGGTCCGGAGGTGGTTAAACTACTGTTTCTTTAGATGACCTTATGTTGATAGTAGTGTTAATAGAGTCTCAAAGGTTTGCAAAAATAGTGTAGCTGCTTCTATAGACCCTTGAGACTCTATTAACACTACTATAAACATAAGGTCACCTAGAGAAAGAGCAGCTTTTTAAAAAATATATTTTTTCCTTTAGGTATTAGAGCAATCAAATGAAAGTTATGTTTTAACATAAGGGTCAGAAACAGGTTTTTTTTTTAGCCTCTTGGTTATTAGTTTTTCTATGCAAGTTCTCTGGATCAATGAGATTTTTTCCCCCGTATGGTTTTATATGGAGAGCAATGTCCAGTGATAACAGAGAGGACTATACTGTAAATTGTACGGGATGGCGCAGTGGTTTTTATGCTCTTTGATGTGACAATTATCTTAGGTTTTCCTATCGCCCACCTTTGATGGCGCTGTGCCCAGCTCTGAGCCGATCCCGCTCAGCAGCTGCCAAGGCTTAGAGGGAACACTGGTTCTGTCACCCCCGTGCTGCACTTTTTCGCCCCATAAGATGCATTTTTCCCCCAAAAGTGGGGGAAAAAATGCCCCTGCGTCTTATGGGGCGAATACTAATCAAGTTATTAGTACCAGAGGGCCAGGAAGCGCTATACTCACCTCTTCCTGGTCCTCATGCGCTCCACTGTGAAGGTCCGCTGTGACCTCACACTGTGCGTGCCCACACAGCATACTGTACAAGAGGATTACCGAGCGCAAGCAGTGAGGAGCGGCAGCATCCGGAGCAGGAAAGTGGTTTTTTTTTAAATTTTATATGGGGCACGGAGGATTGATATGAGGCACTGGGGGCCGATATGAGGCACTGGGGCTCTTATCTGAGGTCTGATTGGGGGTCATTCACATTGGGATCTGATCTGAGGTCTTATTGGGGTCTTATTGACGTTGGGGGTCTGATTGGTGGTCTGACCTGAGGTGTAATGAATTTTTTTTTTCTTATTGTCCCTCTCTAAAACCTTATAGGGCGAATAGAGCGTCTTATAGGGCGAAAAATACGGTAAGTTTAAAAATTATTTCTTCTCCCTTCATTATATTGATAGTGCAGGTCTGTATGTATACAGAGTGTATTTGTGTATATATATGTGTGTGTGTGTGTGTATGTGTATATAATATATATATATATATATATATACATACATACATACACAGGTGCGTGCGCTGCGTCTGTGTTTGTGCTTTAGCGTGCACACCCTAATGCAATAGGCTGCGCACGCCTATGCTCCAGTTCCTTTACATTGTCTCCCACCCAGTCTCCATTGGCACCTGCAGCCGATGTCCATCAGTCTTTCACCTCACCCCACTGAAAATCAGCCAAGCAGTCTGAGCCCCAAGTCATGCAGCAGTCTCTTCTGCTTTTTGATGACTCTGTATGCAGGGTTAACCAGGGCCATCCCCCTAGCCCTGCCCCAGAAGTGGAAGAGATTGAGTGCACTGATGCCCAACCAATTATGTACATTGGAGGACCATCGCAGCACATCTCCGATGATGACGAAACACAGGTGCCAACTGCTGGGGCTTTCGAAAGTGTGCAGACCGACAAGGAGGGCAGAGGTGAAGACTGGGTGGAAGATGATGTGGAGGACAATGAGGTCCTCGACCCCACATGGAATCAAGGTCATGCGAGTGACCTATGTAGTTCGGGGGAAGAGGCGGTGGTCGCACAGAGCCAACAGCACAGCAGAAGAGGGAGCAGGTTGCAAAAGCGGAGCGGCCGTCCCCTAGACAGTACGCCTGCTACTGCCCACCGCAGCAAGGGACCGAGCACACCAAAGCCAGCTCCAAGGAGTTCCCTGGCGTGGCAGTTCGTCAGACAATGTATTGACGACAAGACACGAGTGGTTTGCACGCTGTGCAATCAGAGCCTGAAGTGAGGCATAAATGTTCTCAACCTGAGCACAACCTGCATGACCAGTCATTTAAGTGCAAAGCACGAGCTGCAGTGGAGTAGACACCTCAAAAACCAAGAAAGGTCTCTGGCTCCTCCTGCTTCCTCTTCTGCTGCAGTCTTGGCCTCTTCATCCACCTCTGGAGTGACAGTGCCACCTGCCACCCCGCAAACAGAGTATCTGCCAGCAACACCACCACCTGGGTCACCAAGCATCTCCACAATGTCCCACGGAAGCGTTCAGCTCTCCATCTCCCAAACACTGGAGAGGAAGAGGAAGTACCCCCCTACCCACCCGCGATCCCTAGCCCTGAATGCCAGCATTTCTAAATTACTGGACTTTGAAATGCTGTCATTCCGTCTGGTGGAGATGGAGAGTTTTAAAGGCCTTATGGCGGTGGCTGTCCCACAGTACGTCGTGCCCTGCTGCCAAAACTTTTCCAGGTGACCCATCCCTTCCCTTCACAACCAAGTGGGGACAAAATCAGGTGTGCACTGCGCAACGCCATCGGTGGCAAGGTGCACCTCACTACGGATATGTGGACTAGTAAGCACGGTCAGGGACATTATATCTCCATAACAGCACACTGGGTAAATGCAGTTGCGGCTGTGCCTGAGGCGGATAGCAGTTTGGCGCATGTCCTTCCACCACCGAGGATTGCAGGGCACTTCAGTTTGCCTCCTGTTGCTTCCTCCTCCTACTCCGCTTCCTCATCCTCTACTGTTTCCTCATCCAGTCAGCGTAACACCTTCACCACCAACTTCAGCACAGCCAGGGGTAAACGACAGAAGGCAGTTTTAAAACGTATCTGTTTGGGGAACAAACCCCACACTGCGCAGGAGCTATGGACGGGCCTTGAACAACAGACCGATGAGTGGTTGGTGCCAGTGAGCCTCAAGCCCGGCCTGGTAGTGTTTGATAATGGGCGAAATCTAGTAGCAGCTTTGGGACTAGCCGGTTTGACGCACATCCCTTGCCTGGCGCATGTGCTGAATTTGGTGGTGCAGAGATTCCTTAAAAATTACCCCGATATGTCAGAGCTGCGGCATAAAGTGCGGGCAGTCTGTGCACACTTGGGGTGTTCTCACCCTGCTGCTGCTCACCTGTCAGCGCTGCAGCGTAACTTCGGCCGCCCCGCTTACCCCCTCATATGCGATGTGCCCACAAGGTGGAACTCCACCTTGCACATGCTGGCCAGACTGTGCGAGCAGCAGCAGGCGATAGTGGAGTTTCAGCTGCAGCACACACGGGTGAGTCGCACCACTTCACCACCAATGACTGGGCCTCCATGCGAGACCTGTGTTTCTTGTTGCTCTGTTTCGAGTACTCTACCAACATGGCCAGTGCCGATAACGCCGTTCTCAGCATTACTATCCCACTTCTATGCCTCCTTGAAAAAACGCTGCTGGCGATGATGGAAGAGGTTGTGGCACAGGAGGAGGAGTAAGAGGGATCATTTCGTAGGGTTTCCGGCCAGTCATTCACAAGTGGCTCTGAGGGTGGGTTCCTGCACCCACAAAAGCCAGGTACACAATTCTCCAGCCAGGGCACAGTTCTGGAGGATGAAGAGGTGGAGGAGGAGATAGAGGAGGAGGAACCTTGTTCACAGCAGGGTGTCACCCAGACCAGCTCATGGCCATCACTGGTGCGTGGCTGGGGGGATACAGAGGACATGGACAATACACCTCCCACAAAGGACAGCTTTTTGTTGGCTCTGGGCAGCCTGGCACACATGAGCGTTTACATGCTGCAGTGTCTCCGCAATGACCGCCGAGTTGCGCACATTCTAACTTGTGCTGATTACTGGGTGGCCATGCTGCTGGATCCCCGTTACAAGGACAACGTACCATCCTTAAATCCCTCACTGGAGCGTGATCGTAAAATGCACGAGTACAAGCGCATGCTAGCATTCCTACCTGACAGCGGGGGCACAGTGGAAGCACAAGGCGAAGGCAGAGGAAGAGGTCGCCAACGCAGCTGGGGCACCACCAGCCCCTCAGAAGGCAGGGTTAGCATGGCCGAAATGTGGAAAAGCTTTGTCAGCACGTCACAACAACCAGCACCACCAGCTGATATGGAACGTCTTAGCAGGAGGCAGCATTTCACCAACATGTGCACACATACTGCTTCACCATGCCTACACGTACTGAATGACGGGTCTGCTTCCTTCAACTTTTGGGTCTCCAAATTGGGCACATGGCCTGAGCTTGCCCTTTACGCTTTGGAGGTGCTGGCCTGCCCTGCAGCCAGTGTATTATCTGAACGTGTGTTTAGCACGGCAGAGCCGTCATCACAGACAAGCGCAGCCGCCTATCCACAGCCAATGTGGACAAGCTCACGTTCATTAAAATGAACCAGGCATGGATCCCACAGGACTTGTCCGTACCTTGTGCAGAATAGACATGTATACCGGCCTTAACCAGCCATTGTTTTACTACAGCGCAATTGCTCATTCTTGTATTTAGAATATTTCACACTCTTTTGGAGTGTACCCTAATTTTTTAAAAAAATTTAAACCAAAAACCAGTGTTGGCTACCTCCGTCCTCCTCCAACGCTGCTTCCACCTACAACACTACGTTCACCGCCTCCTCAAACTCCTACTCCATATGGACCTCCACCTCATAAGTCAAATTATTTTTTTTTTTGTACGTATTTTATTTTATGTAATTTCACTATTTTGTCTGTTACATTTTCGGGTGAAATTCACTAATTTTTGGGTGTGATGTACCACTGCTATACCTAGTAGACAGGTTAAAAAAATTCACAAATTTGTCTGTTTTATTTTCAGGTGAAATTCACCAATATTTGGGTGTAATATACCCCTCCGCTACGTAGTTGACAGCTTAATAAATTTCACTAATTTTTCTTTTACATTTTCGGGTGACATTTTACAATTTTGGACGTGAATAAACCCCTGCTCTGCATAGGTGACAGGGAATACAATTTCAGAAATTCTTCTTTAATTGAGTGCTTAAATTCAGTGCTTAAACTTTAACAAGTTGTCCCACATTTGCGCTTCAATAATTTGTCCCACATTTGCGCTTCAATAACTTTTCCCATATTTCTGCTCGATCCAAAAAAAATGTAATCCATTTATCTCCCTTGGATGTGGTCTCTCTTTCTCACGCTCCCTCTCCGGCGTGGAACCCTGATTCGCCGATAACCATGATTAACATGGTAGGCTCAGAAAAGAACATTGAAAGTTGATAGAGAAGATATCCAAATGGATGGTGAATGTCACGGGGGCACCTCTGAATAGGTGACAGGAACATAAATGTAAAAAATCATCTGTTACATTGTTAGGTGACATTTTTTTTAAATTTTGCCGGATAGAAACCCCTGCTCTGCATAGGTGACAGGGAATAAAATTTCAGAAATTCTTCTTTAATTCATGCGCGCCACCTCCTTTAATTCAATGCTTAAACTTTAACAAGTTGTCCCACATTTGCGCTTCAATACTTTGTCCCATATTTCCACTCTATCATATTTAATTTGAAACAATTAAACTCCCTTGGATGTGGTCTCTCTTTCTCACGCTCCCTCTCTGACATGGAACCCTGATTCGCCGATAACCGTGATCAATATGGTATGCTCAGAAAAGAACATCGAAAGTTGATAGAGAAGATATCCAAATGGGTGGTGGACGTCACAGGGACATTCGATCAGGCAGAAGTTATCTAGAGTCAACAAAGCGGCAGCAGGGCCTCTCCTGGCTAACATTTCCAAATCCAAAATACCACAGTGACATTCCCTATAATTTTTTATTAATCATTCCAATAACAGGGCATCTTAAGAGTCCTGTATTGTTATTTATTGTCACTATCTCCCCGAGTAGGGAGTGGGTAATTGCCCGGCGTCCCCTCCTTAACTTGGAAGCTTATGCTTCAATACTTTTTCCCACATTTCCGCTCGATTACATTTAATTTCATCCATTGACCTCCCTTGGATGTGGTATCCCTTTCTCAGGCTCCCTCTCCGGCCTGGAACCCTGAATCCCCGCCACCCGTGATCACCATGGTAGGCGCATAAAAGAACATCGAAAGTTGATAGAGAAGATATCCAATTGGATTGTGGACATCACGTGGACGTGCGACATGGTGGAGCAGTATGTATGCACACGCCTACACGTACTGAATGATGGGTCTGCCCCCTTCAACTTCTGGGTCTCCAAATTGGGCATATGGCCTGAGCTTGCCCTTTACGCCTTGGAGGTGCTGGCCTGCCCTGCAGCCAGTGTATTGTCTAAACGTGTGTTTAGCACGACTGGAGGGGGTTATAACAGGTTATATTTCCCAATGTTTTGGGGTGTACCCTAATTTAAAAAAATATAAATAAATTTCAAACCAAAAAACTGTGTAGGCTACCTCCTCCTCCTCCTCCACCGCCGCTTGATCTCCATCTGTGGATAATAATTTGTCTCATAGCTTGCATAAAGGTCCTGAGTGCTCCTCTCTTGACATGTTGGATCCGCCCAGAAAAATAGATAGCAATGCTATTGTGAGTGAGAAAGGTATATTAGACCTGCAAAGGGAGTTATATGAGGTGAAGACATCTTGCCACAGCGGAGCTATACCTGGGCAGTCCCACCAAATGTGGAGCATTGTACCAACTGCTGTCGAGCAGCGCCAACAGGTGTTGGATACAAAGGGCTAGAACTGGTGGAGCTTTACCGGTGTCCTATACCATCGAGTTAGTATCTTTTAATTAGGTTCCTGGAGTCTGCATGACACTGATGATTTATGCTTGAATAGTAGTGACCTTCTCTATTGTTCCACTGTTAAAGTGGTGGTTAGTTTCTCTTCCCATGCATCTGGGAGCTGTCGGAGGGGCATTAATTGCCCTGTCCCCGATCTCCCCAGCACTCAACAGGTTGTAGATAAGTGAGATAGCATGTCCAGGTGCAGAATCCGTGACACATAGTTTTTCAAAATCTGAAAGAGGGGCGGCCAACTTTGATCCAGGTGCCAGGGAGTTGATGAAGTTACGTAGTTGAAAATAATGGAACCAATGGCCAGGCGAGATAGGCAGGATATGTGATAATTCATTATGAGGGTATAAGCCTTCCTTATTGTAGAAATTCATAATCTTAATTGGAGTCTTATTAGAATCTCTAAAGGTTAGGAGAATTTTTAGGCCTGAGGGTGGCCTGTTAAGACCATAAGAGGTCCTGGTGTCGTGATTAGTTTAAGTTTGGGAGTAAACTTAACCCAGGTGTAACGGGGAGCCGGCAATGCGCTCTTCCTCCAAAGCGCCGCCAGCTTACTGCGCATAGAGAGGAGCGAGGACGCAGCCAGCATCCTCATCTCCATGGTAGCAAGGGTGCGGGGAGTACCCGGCCGTGCATGCCTCCTCAGCATGGCTGGCGTCCTTCATCCCCTGGGCAGCAAGCGGCAGGGGAGCTGAGCGCCGAGGGTGATGAATCAGCGCTCAGCTGTATTGAGGTACGTGATACGAGTCACGTGACGCTGGCCACGTCGCGTGACTCATCTGCTGGGGCTATTTAAACAGGCATCCTGTTGGCCACAGGTTGCCTGTGATTGGTCTTCCTACCCTCACCAGCGTGTTTAGTATCATGACTACAGTGTGTTTTGATTTTGGCTTCTATTGACCTAGATCCTGTGACATCCCTTGTATTGGCGCTACCTCTTGGCTCTTGACTTCAGCTTGTGTTGACCTTGATCTTGTCTCTTCCCTGTTTACCTGTATTCCTCCTAGTTTCACCTTTGCTACCTTGATTCTGTTAACGGATTTCCTATTTGTACTTTAAGCCCCTGCACGTATATCAGTTAGGAACTGGCACCCAGTTGTACACCGTCGGTTAGGACGGACCTTGCAAGTAGGTAGGGACAGAGGTGTGGGTGGAGATCAGGGCTACACTCGTCCCTACCGTTCATGACAGAATCACAGGCCATACCAAATACCATGGACCCTATGCTAGTCCTCACGGATCAGGTACATAGTCTTGCCCAAATGGTGCAGGAATTGGGAGAGACACTACAGCAGCAGGAGTTGCTTCTGACACCACCTATTGTGGCCTCCTCCCAGAATCTTGAACCCCATGTTAAATTGCCTGATCATTTTTCAGGAGATCGTAAATATTTTTTGACATTTAAGGAGAGCTGTAAAACTTTACTTTCGTTTACGCCCTTATTCTTCAGGCTCCAAGCAGCAAAGGGTAGGCATGATTATACCCTTGCTGCAGGGGAACCCACAAGAATGGGCTTACTCCCTCCCCACAGACTCTCCTTGCCTCATCTCTGTTGAAGCGTTTTTTCATGCTTGGGGGTATCATATAACGAACCCGATAAATTGACTGTGGCAGAGTCTCATTTGAAATGTCTTAGTCAAGGGGACAGATCTGTGGAGGAATACTGCACCAAATTCTGGAAGTGGTGTGTTTCCTCTGGCTGGAACGATCCAGCGTTGAAGTGTCAGTTCAGGTCAGGTCTCTCTGAGAATTTAAAGGACATGTTGGTCAGTTATCCCTCCCCTGACACCTTAGAACAGATGATGACTTTGACGGTTAGACTGGACCGACGTTTCCACAGGTGATGGTCAATCTGGACTCCTCACCCTTGAGATCCAGATTGGAGAACCCACCTGAAGAGCCCATGCAGCTCGGAATGACCAGGAGGGATCAAAGACGTCAGAGGTGTGCCTGCTTTTATTGCAGAGAATCCGATCACTGGGTACAACAATGCCCTAAGATTCCTCCCTCCAGGAGATCCTCAAGGCTGGATGCCCAGAAAGATAAATTACTTCCTGAAGTGGTTAAAGAGAAAATATTGTTACCAGTGGCTATTTCCTTTGGCTCTTGAAAAGGTTCTGGGAAGGCTTTCATTGATTCTGGGTCCGCCTCTTATTTTATTGATCATAATTTTGCTCCTTCCATTGGGGTACCCATATTGTCTCTTTCTAACCCTATCCACATTATTGCTATTGATTCCACTCCCTTGGTGGGCAGTACTATGGAATATTGTACTCCTGAGGTAATCTTGACTGTGGGGGCTTGTCATAAGGAGAATTGTTCTTTTTTTATTTTTAAAAATTTACACATGGAGGTCGTCTTGGGCATGCCTTGGCTCCAAATTCATAACCCAGTCATCAACTCGTCCACGGGTGAATTAGAGAAATGGGGACCTAAATGTGATTCATGCTGTCTACCCGTTATACAGGCTGGAATCATTACTGGGTCAGAAACTCTTCATTCATACATCAGTGACTTTGTGGATGTTTTTTCCATGTCTGATGCTGAGTTCCTTCCCCCTCATAGACCATATGATTGTGCCATTGAGTTGATCCCAGGTTCCCTAGGTGTCGGGATTCGAACCCGTGACCAGCCACATCCCAGGCGGTAGCCCTGCTTACTAGGCTACCGTCCGCTCTGGACATTCCTCCCTGAAACCTATTATGTAACCTCAGTCTTCCCAAGCCTTGCTCATCACCCTTGATTCCCCACACCTGGTACTTCCCTATATAAGTCCAGCCCCTTGCACTCCACCTTGCTGATTATTGAGCTCCTGAGCCTTGATCAAGCTTCTCCTCATCTGCTGCTCTTGATACTACTGGAAGTCCACTGCTGACCAGGAATTGCCTACCGACTACTCTTCTGCTTTGTCCCTACCTACTGAACTGCTACCACCGTTGCCATCCGGATTGTCTGACCACGCTTACTGCCGCCTGCCCTGACCCACCGCCTGCCTACCGACTACGCCTCTGCCAGACTTCCTGCACCTACTACCTGCCTGCGGTCCTTGCCACTGGGCTCCACTCCTACCTCCAGCCAGCGGTCCTCTGACTCAGGTGAGCCTGTAGGACTGTTACAGAATAATCAGCCTCACTATGGAGTCCGCAATGGCCACTCTGCGTAAGCAGGTCTCCGAACTTCAAGAATTTGGTACAACATATCAGGAGACATTTGCCCAGCTCCAAGGCGTAGTCCAAAGCCAACAGAGGGAGATTATTGAACTACAGAGGCAACTCCTGGACGTCCGCGGCGCGCCCGCAGACACCCGCATGCCACTACCATCAAGATTCAGCAGTGATAGACGCCAGTATCGGGGGTTTCTAAACCAATGCCGCATCTATTTTCAGATTTACCCGGCCCCCTTCACCACCGAGAAAAAGAAGGTGCTATTCTTGGTCAATCTCCTGACGGATGAAGCATTAGCATGGGCATCACCATACGTGGAGACTAACAGTCAGCTCCTGGACAACCTAAACAACTTCATCCCCGCCATGAGCCAAGTCTTCAATGACCCCAACCGCTGTGCGACAGCCGAGGCGCGACTACATGGTCTGCAGCAAGGGAGACGCTCCGTCGCCGAATACACCGCCGAGTTTCGCCAATGGGTCACGTACACCACCTGGAACCCAGCGGCACAGAGAAGCCAATTCCGGCGAGGCCTGTCCGAATTAATAAAGGACGAACTCGCCAGAGTTGAGGCCCCGGACGATCTGGATGACTTCATTCAGTTATGCATCCGGATAGATCAAAGACTCTCCGAGAGGACGAAAGAAAGACTCTGGTCCTCGGACCACAGACCCACTTACTCCTTCTCTTCCACCGCCCAGCGCGACCCCCAGTCAGTAACTGAACCTATGCAGGTCGACGCTCTACGTAGGTCTCTATCCACAGCTGAGAAGGAGAGAAGGCTGGCCGAAAACCTCTGCCTCTATTGTGGGGAGCCGGGTCATTTTGCCATCAAATGTCCTCATAAGATCCGAAAGACTATTGCCGTCACAGAGCTAAAGGAGGAACCACAGACTCCAACCCCGCCAGCAGCCCCTGAAAATAAGAACATGGTGGCTCATGGATCCCACTTCATCGTCCCCATGCTCATCGACATTGAGGGGCGACAACTCCCCTGTTCAGTGATGTTAGACTCTGGGGCGGGAGGCAACTTCATGGACCTAACCTTTGCCCGCGAAAAGAACATTCCACTGACAATCAAGGCAGCCCCTGTTGACCTGGAAACCGTTGACGGATCCCCACTCTCCTCGGGGCCGGCCACTCACGAGACCACCGAACTACAACTCCTCATAGAACCAGATCACCGTGAAAGGATCCACTTCTCGCTGATCACCTCACCGAAGTTCCCAGTGATCTTGGGCATCCCATGGTTGGCCACCCACAACCCCTCGGTGGACTGGGAAACCCGCTGCATACGATTCCCGTCTGAGTTCTGCTCGCTAAATTGCTCCCACACACCCGTCCTTCCACCCGAAGACACCACCATCTCAAAACTATCCGTCAAGGATCTGCTACCCCCTCAATACCGCGAGTTCCAGAATGTCTGTGACAAGAAAAACGCAGACAAGCTGCCACCACACCGACCCTACGACTGCCCTATAGAACTGTTGCCCGGGGCCGAAATACCCTTTGGCAGTATCTACCCCCTCTCAGAGCCTGAACCCAAGGCTCTGAAAGAGTACCTGGACGAGGACCTGAGGAAGGGGTTCATCCGGCCCACTACCTCCCCCGCGGGAGCCCCCTTTTTCTTCGTAGAGAAAAAAGACTCGTCCCTGCATAGACTACAGAAAGCTTAACGGCATAACCATAAAAAAACGGTACCCGCTCCCACTGATTTCAGAACTCCTCGAGAGACTCCGGGCAGCGAAGATCTTCACTAAACTCGACCTTTGAGGGGCCTACAACCTCGTCCGAATCCGCCCTGGGGACGAATGGAAGACCGCCTTCCGGACACGTTATGGTCATTTCGAGTACCTGGTCATGCCTTTCGGACTCTGCAATGCTCCCGCCACCTTCCAGCACTTCATTAACGATGTCCTCAGGGACATGCTGGATCTGTTTGTAGTCGTTTACCTGGACGACATCTTGATCTTCTCTGAAGACCTCGAGCAGCACCGCGAACACGTCCGCAGGGTACTGCAGGGACTCCGACAGAACTCTCTCTATATCAAGCTAGAGAAATGCGAGTTTGAGCGAACCACCACTCAGTTCCTCGGATACATCATCTCCCCAGAGGGCCTAAGTATGGACCCGGGGAAGGTCCAAGCTGTGATGAACTGGCCCTTTCTGAGAAACGAGAAGGAGATACAAAGATTCATTGGCTTCGCCAACTTCTATCGGAAGTTTATCCGGAACTTCTCCAAGGTCATAGCACCAATCACCCAACTCACCAAGAAGGCAGTCCCCTTCTCCTGGACACCCGAGGCCCAGGAGGCCTTAACCAAGTTGAAACTCCTCTTCACTTCTGCCCCAATCCTAATCCACCCGAACCCCGAGCTCCCATTTACAGTCGAAGTGGATGCATCAGACTCCGCTGTGGGGGCAGTTTTGTCACAACTGACAGGGGAGAGGATGCTATTGCACCCATGCTCATATTTCTCCCGCCAGATGTCCCCCTCCGAGAAGAACTATGACATCGGGAACAAAGAACTACTGGCGATCAAGGATGCCTTCTCCGAGTGGAGACACCTGCTGGAGGGAGCCACCAACCCCATAATCGTACTAACTGACCACAAGAACCTCGAGTTCATCCGCAGCGCTAAGAGACTCTCAGCCAGACAGGCCAGATGGAGCCTATTCTTTTCCCGCTTCAACTTTCTCATCACCTATCGCCCCGGATCAAAAAACGGCAAGGCTGGCGCCCTCTCCAGAATGTTTTCCGAGCCCTCACAGAGTAACAAGGGCCAAAATAACATCTTACCCGAGAGAAGGGTCGTAGGGACCACCTACTCTAAAGAACTCCTGGGCACAATCAAAGAAGGATACGAAAATGACCCCTTCCTCGCCCACCCCACAGGGAATATCAGCCTTACGTTTAAGAACGGTCATTGGTTTCATCAGGACCTACAACTATATGTACCAGAAATCTCACGGCTCGAAGTGCTCAACCATGACTCCAAGCTGGCCGGCCATTTTGGCACAAGAAAGACCCAGGAGCTTCTCTCCCGCTCCTTCTGGTGGCCAACATACAAGGAGGACATCAAGAGGTACATCTCCTCGTGCACGGTCTGTGCCCATTTCATCCCCTACAAAGGCATACCCACCGCCAAACAGACGGCCGATCTTATTCTCAGAGAGATCTTCAGGCTGCATGGGATCCCGGACGACGTGGTCTCCGACCGAGGTGTACAATTTTCCTCAAAGTTCTGGAAGAACTTCTGCCTGGCGCTCGGGGTTAAAGTGAACCTGTCCTCCGCTTTCCACCCTCAGTCAAACGGGCAGACTGAGAGAACTATTCAGACCCTAGAGCAGTACCTACGCTGTTTCAGCTCCCACCTGCAGGATGACTGGCTTGACCATCTCCCCATGGCCGAGTTCGCCCACAACAATGCTGAGTACAGCTCAACCAAGCACAGCCCCTTCTTTGCTAACACAGGCTCGCACCCGGTGTTCATTCCCCACCACTAATCTTCGGCTTTGTCCCTACCTACTGAACTGCTACCACCATTGCCATCTGGATTGTCTGACCACGCGTACTGCCGCCTGCCCTGACCCACCGCCTGCCTACCGACTACTCTTCTGCTTTGTCCCTACCTACTGAACTGCTACTACCGTTGCCATCCGGATTGTCTTACCACGCTTACTGCCACCTGCCCTGACCCACCGTCTGCCTACCGACTACACCTCTGCCAGACTTCCTGCACCTACTACCTGCCTGCGGTCCTTGCCACTGGGCTCCACTCCTACCTCCAGCCAGCGGTCCTCTGACTCCTGTAGGACTGTTACACTAGGGGTCGTATTTATAATTTATCCGGTCCTGAACGGAAGTCTATGAGAGATTATTTGAAGGAATGTCTACAAAAAGGTCATTTTAGACCCACGGTATCTCCTATGGGGGCAGGATTTTTCTTCGTGGAGAAAAAAGATGGTGGATTTAGACCTTGTATTGATTATAGAGAGTTAAACAAAATTAATATAAAAAATTAGTACTCTTTGCCGTTGATTCCGGACCTGTTCAATTAAGTTCTGGGAGCTCACTAGTTCACTAAACTCGATCTCAGGGGGGCCTAAAGTCAGTTATTCAAATTAAGGAGGGGGATGAGTGGAAAACGGCCTTTAATACCCCTGAGGGTCATTATGAATATTTAATGATTCCATTTGGTTTAAGTAACGCCCGGCGGTTTTCCAAAATGTTGTCAATGATATTTTTAGACGATTTATTGGGAAATTCATGATCGCTTATTAAGATGATAATTTGATTTATTCACCCGACTTTGATTCTCACATTAGCCACACTAGACGGGTACTGGAGGTTCTTCGTCAGAACCAACTATTCGCTAAGGGTGAAAAAGGGAAATCTTTGGAGTACAGCAAATTTTATTTTTGGGATATATTCTCACACCCCAATCCTTTAAGATGGATCCGGGGAGGGTGCAGGCTATTTTGGAATGGGTGAGACCCTCCTCGCTTAAAGCATTACGTTACGTTAATTATTATTGGAAATGTATTAATTTTTCTGTCATTGCTAAGCCTCCCACCGACCTAACCAGAAAGGGGGCGGATTTAGTTAATTGGTTACCAGTAGCCATAAAGGCTTTTGAAACACTTAAGAGGTGTTTTGTTAATGCCCCAATTTTAGTTCAACCTGACCGAGAGGCCTTTTGTGGTCGAGGTCGATGCCTCCGAGGATGGGGTAGGAGCGGTACTCTCTTAGGGGTCATCGACTCTCACTACCCTAAGGCCTTGCGTCTTTTTCTCCCGTAAGTTCTCTTTTACCGAGAAAAATTATGATATTGGGAACCGAGAGCTACTTGCTGTTAAATGGGGCTTTGAGGAATGGTGTAATTTTTTGGAGGGGGCTCAACATCGTGTTACAGTTCTTACTGATCATAAGAATCAAATGTTTTTAGAATCTGCTAAACTTTTGAATCCCAGACAGGCTAGGTGGGCATTATTCTTTACACGTTTTAACTTTTGTATTACTTTCAGGCCAGGTAGGAAAAATATCAAAGCAGATGCCCTATCCCGGAGTTTTTGTGCCTTTCAGCCTCCTGATACTCCGCCAGAACCAATTTTGCCGGCAGGGGTCATTGTGGCTTCAGTCTCCTCTGATCTGACGACTGATATTATTGCGGGACAACACTGCAAGATTTCCTTTCAACACAGCATAAATTGTTCAGATCTGCAACAACAGATTCACCGGAGAAACAGGCTTCTGGCCGTTCAACTCCTACACCGTAGCAATGCAGCATTCAGCAGCACCGGCTCTTTCGGTCATGTTGTTGCCCCTGGCAACACTTTGCCTTTTCAGCATGGACACTTTTCGTTGCCCCTAGCAACAACTTTGTGCCCTTTTTTCATGGACACTGCTGGTTGCACGCATCCTCCACCAATTGTAAGGGATCGCTCTCTCAGGGGGTCGCAATCACAGACATCTCGTCAGACAGTGGATCCAAAATGGTCATATATTTTGGCACCAGCACACACAAAACGGCAAAACAAACACCTGGGCTCTAACTAATACACAGTAGTTTTCCCTGACTCACCTCTAAGCACAACTTATAGAAAGGGTCTCAGGCTCCAAGCCTTAGCAGGTCTGCTCATGAGACACAAGTCTATACGGGGAAGATATCTGGCTACACGTAGCCTCGTGGCCCCTCAGCCCTCTTGGCTGAGACCACCCAGAGCCTCACTAGGTCTCTGTTTACAAATCCTCTCTCTTCCCTGTCTGACACACAGAGGGTTGGTTTTATGCCTCTTTGATTACAGCAGGCCTCACCTGCGATGACCTCAGGTTAGGGAAAAGATATGCCCTGGAAAAGAAATGGTCTGGGAAGGTCCCATTACCAAACCCATCTTCCCAGTCCCAATAAAATCCAGCCCTTGTACTTAATGAACAAATTAGCTTCAGCATCTATGTTTGCTGAAGCCAGCACCATCTTCCTGGGTTTTACTTATCTCACCCAGTTGAGGAACCTGGGTGAGATATACACAACTTCCAGGACTTTTACTGTACACATCACCAGAATATATATATATATATATATATATATATATATATATATATATATATATATTATTGGGGATTCGCTCTGGTAGGCAGGTTAGCAGACACAGTATAGAGGCAAAGGACCAGGTTGTAAATCACTCTTCAGTGTTTATTCACACTTATAACAACATAACAGTCACTTTTCAGGCTTGGTGCTTGTTCACACACAAAAAAAATAAATAAAGTTCCTTGAACCACCTGGTTCCAACAACCGGTAAAATAGTACATCAGTACTAAACTTTCTATATATTTGAAGTCTGCAGAAAAACGCCAATAACACTAGCTAAAGGTCTTATATATTTTGGAGTACTCCAGTCGTATAGGTGTGTGCGAGAGCTCCGCACTATTTATGTCTATACATGCAATCATGCTGATATGTTGATATTAATTCAAGTGTATTTTAATGAGTAATAAATTTATGTACGCAAAAATACTGTGAGACAGCCTAAATTATTTTAAATTTGCTCTTTTATCAGTTGGTCACTGACAGGCTGGGCTCCAGTAGTTTGCTGGTAGAGCTTTTCTTCATATATATTAATAAATAAAGTTCACCTGGAATCCTGGATGTCATTTTACACCCGGCTGAATGCTCAGCCTCAGAAAGATCACTTGCAGGCTTTAAGGCAGCCTCCTGGCCTGACACACGGTCTTCAGACCTCAGCACAGAGATCTCCAGAGCTCCACTGTCAGAGGGAGGTAATCCACACCACCTGACAATGCTGGCTGTTTTTTATAAGCCTGCCAAGACCCAGTCTGGAACGTGGGGAGTAGTCACCCACCCAGCACTTTGACTACTCCCAGTAAGAGCCGTCCCGGATCAGCTATTGCAGCCATACTAAATAGCAAAGTGTCAATCAGCATTAGCTGCCGCTGACACATGAAAATACCGGATCTTACTTCACCGAGGCCAGGAACCTCGGTGACACATACCTACCATCAATGACGACCCCGGTTCAGGTTATCTAAGAATTCCGTCATGGATTCCGCTACCACGGACCATAACTAATGGTCTGTGGTAGTGGAATTCATAACGGAATTCTTAGATAACCCAAACCTTCTACGCCAAACTTGAAAACAGAAGTTCGCTCATCCCTATTCTTAAATTATAAATATTTTTAAATAACACACAAATCCTTATATTTTAAGGAATGAAGTAGTATATAAATGCCTTGAACATTTTTTTTTTTTTATTAAATTAAGAAATTATTATATATATTTTTTTGACCCAAGCAGACCTCCCTCCTTGCCATGAACTCTTCTTGCTTGTGATGCTTAGTGTTCACCAGGCAGAGTACATGGGAAGAAGGGGGGGGGGGGGATTCTGCCTAGGGCACAATGTCCTGTATATAAACAGCAGCAAGCAGAGTTCAAAGGTAGGGGGGTCCCCTGCCATGAACTCTGCTACTGCTGCTTATATAGAGAAGTGTTTCCCCTCCCCCCCAAAAAAAACAAAAAACTCTGGTCACTGCTGCTTGCTTAGGAAGGCAGAAACCCGCCCCTCCTCCCCCTCCAACAACCAGGTCATGAACTTCTTGTTACTCACTCAGTCTCTGGCTGTGCCGTGGGTCCAGTCCAGCAGTCAACCTTCACTGAGACAGGCAGGGCCAGCGTGGTGTCTCACGTGGGAGCAGCAATCCTCACTCTCTCTGGCTGGCTTCTGTATCTGTCAGCTACGCTGATTGGCCAGTTCAGAGCTCAGCTCACAGAGGAGGGAGAGCTTACAGTGGGGAAAGTCTGTAACTGCGGCAGCCACAGAAACATACACAAACTTTGTAAGGGGAAGCAGGGCCCACCAGGTAGGACTCAATCAGTATCTTTCGTTATTGTAGTATAATCAGGGCCGATGCAAGGATTTTTGCCGCCCTAGGCAAGATAAAAAATTGCCCCCCCCCCCTCCTTATCAGATGATCTGCCCATATCATGTTCCACCCCTTTCTCAGCTTTTAAATTAAAAGAACTGCTATGTTTCCCTTAGGGTTAATCCAGCTTCTTGTAGCCGTCTCTTTTTGTGGAACGGAATTGCGGACCCTTACATTTCTATGGGGCCGCACGACGTGCGGCCCCCATCCGGAATTGCGGACCCGGATCCGCAATTCCGATCCTGAAAAAAAAAGAACATGTCTTATTCTTGTCCGTAATAGTGGACAAGAATAGGCATATTCTCTTAGTGCCGGCAATGTGCGGTCCGCAAAATGCGGAATGCACATTACCGCTGTCCATGTTTTGTGGATCCGCAAAACACACACTGATGTGTGAATGGACCCTAAATGTGAGGTAAATTAGTTTCCAATGTACACTGCCCAAAAAAATAAAGGGAACACTTAAACAACACAATGTAACTCCAAGTCAATCACACTTCTGTGAAATCAAACTGTCCACTTAGGAAGCAACACTGAGTGACAATCAATTTCACATGCTGTTGTGCAAATGGGATAGACAACAGGTGGAAATTATAGGCAATTAGCAAGACACCCCCAATAAAGGAGTGGTTCTGCAGGTGGTGACCACAGACCATTTCTCAGTTCCTATGCTTTCTGGCTGATGTTTTGGTCACTTTTGAATGCTGGCGGTGCTTTCACTCTAGTGGTATCATGAGACGGAGTCTACAACCCACACAAGTGGCTCAGGTTGTGCAGCTTATCCAGGATGGCACATCAATGCGAGCTGTGGCAAGAAGGTTTGCTGTGTCTGTCAGCGTAGTGTCCAGAGCATGGAGGTGCTACCAGGAGACAGGCCAGTACATCAGGAGACGTGGAGGAGGCCGTAGGACGGCAACAACCCAGCAGCAGGACCGCTACCTCTGCCTTTGTGCAAGGAGGAACAGGAGGAGCACTGCCAGAGCCCTGCAAAATGACCTCCAGCAGGCCACAAATATGCATGTGTCTGCTCAAACGGTCAGAAACAGACTCCATGAGGGTGATATGAGGGCCCGACGTCCACAGGTGGGGGTTGTGCTTACAGCCCAACACCGTGCAGGACGTTTGGCATTTGCCAGAGAACACCAATATTGGCAAATTCGCCACTGGCGCCCTGTGCTCTTCACAGATGAAAGCAGGTTCACACCGAGCACATGTGACAGAGTCTTGAGACGCCGTGGAGAACGTTCTGCTGCCTGCAACATCCTCCAGCATGACCGGTTTGGCATTGGGTCAGTAATGGTGTGGGGTGGCATTTCTTTGGAGGGCCGCACAGCCCTCCATGTGCTCGCCAGAGGTAGCCTGACTGCCATTAGGTACCGAGATGAGATCCTCAGACCCCTTGTGAGACCATATGCTGGTGCTGTTGGCCCTGGGTTCCTCCTAATGCAAGACAATGCTAGACCTCATGTGGCTGGAGTGTGTCAGCAGTTCCTGCGAGACGAAGGCATTGATGCTATGGACTGGCCCGCCCGTTCCCCAGACCTGAATCCAATTGTCCCTCTGGGACATCATGTCTCGCTCTATCCACCAACGTCACGTTGCACCACAGACTGTCCAGGAGTTGGCAGATGCTTTAGTCCAGGTCCGGGAGGAGATCCCTCAGGAGACCGTCCGCCACCTCATCAGGAGCATGCACAGGCGTTGTAGGGAGGTCATACAGGCACGTGGAGGCCACTACTGAGCCTCATTTTGACTTGTTTTAAGGACATTACATCAAAGTTGGATCAGCCTGTAGTGTGATTTTCCACTTTAATTTTGAGTGTGACTCCAAATCCAGACCTCCCATGGGTTGAAAAATTTGATTTCCATTTTTTAATTTTTGTGTGATTTTGTTGTCAGCACATTCAACTATGTAAAGAACAAAGTATTTCAGAAGAATATTTAATTAATTCAGATCTAGGATGTGTTATTTTTGTGTTCCCTTTATTTTTTTGAGCAGTGTAGTATTAATAACTAAACAATTAAATAATAAACATATTGCATTATCTACTTACCACCAGGACAATAAGATGATCTGGTCTCTGGCTACAGTCTGTCTCTGGGGACTCCCTTGTCACTTTCTTCCCCCCCCCTCCTTTGTCACTCTCTCCCGCCCCTCTCTAGTCCCTCCCTTGTCACTCTCATTATTTCCCCCCTCCCTTGTCACTCTCATTATTCCCCCCTCCCTTGTCTCTCTCATTATTCCCCCCTCCCTTGTCACTCTCATTATTCCCCCCCCTCCCTTGTCACTCTCATTATTCCCCCCCTCTCCCTTGTCACTCTCATTATACCCCCCCTCTCCCTTGTCACTCTCATTATACCCCCCTTGTCACTCTCATTATTCCCCCCTCTCCCTTGTCACTCATTATTCCCCCTCTCTTCCTTGTCACTCTCATTCTCCCCCCACCTCTAGTGTAGCGTGGCCGAGCTCTGTTCGATCCGCGGTACAGGAGCATTTGTTTCCTGTACCCGGCCGGACTGACAGGAAGTGCACACTAAGTGAGCGCTTCCTGTCAGTCCGGCCGGGTACAGGAAACAAAAGCTCCTGTACCGCGGACCGAACAGAGCTCGGCCATGCTACATTAACAACAGCACAGAGCAGACACAGAGACAGCAGGCGCAGGCAGGATTCTTTAGAGCGGCAATAGCTCAGCCTCAGCCGCTCAGGCGGCGCAGCATGAGGGGCGCCGCCGGCCGCCCGCCCGAACTTATATAACCAACTTTTTTTTTAAACCGCAACGGGCGCCCCCTGCTAAATGGCACCCTAGGCGCCAGCCCTGAGTATAATCGGGGCGGGGGTTCACATCCACTATGGGCCCCCTCCTCCCACGGGCCCCGTAGCAGTTGCCTATATTAGAGGTACGCCACTGCCTATGAAGATATGCATTGGAACTGAACTTCATTAGGGTGCTGCTACATTAAGTGCAGGTCAATGCACATATGAGCCGCACAAATTTCTGTGCGGATTTATGCGTGTTTCTTATCATATCTGCACCAAAATCCACAATTTATAACAGTGGTTTTATAATAATAAAAAATCCCCAAACTGTTTGTGTAATCCCATACACTTTGCTGGTACTGTGCTATGTTGAAATTTTTCCGCACGGGAATCGGCGCCGAACAATGTGCTTATTCCACAGTTAATGATGTAGATTACATACAGTTTTTCTGTGTGGATTTTCACATTTTACAGTACCAGCAAAGTGTATGAGATTAAACAAATTAGTGTTGAGCGAACTTGCGATTTGTAAATTCAGCATTTGGGGTCGGGTTATCTAAGAATTCCGTAATGGATTCAGTTACCACGGACCATAACGGAATTCTATGATGGCATGCACCATGGGAGCCTATAAGAGGCTTTCCGTATTGCATACTGTCATAATAGAAGTCTATGGCCAGCATCTCCGTATGAAGCTTTCTGCACCAGTCTTGCTATCCCCTGCATTTTGGGAGGAATGCACCTAATTTATAACAAGGCGCAGGCCTCATCATACATTAGGCACATCCTCCGGCAGTCCATGCACCTAAACAGAAATGTACAACAGCTCAGAGATTTCCTAGATTTCTGGTTTCATTTGCACCAGAAAACTGGTGTAAATAAAGATAAATTTGGCTGGCCATGCCTCCTTGCTATGCTCTTTTAGGGAAAGTGGCAAGAGCAGCGTAAAACTGATAGATGTGACAATTTAAAAAAAAAGTTGCAGTGTTTTAGCACATGTGTTTTTATGGTGTTTTTATCCAAGACATGCATTTTCCTAAAGGAAAGTATGTATGTAACCACCCTCTGATGTCACTTCTTCTGTTGATCAATATGAAAAACAAAAAACAAAACCATAATTAATCCCTTCATCACCAGGCCAATTTTTATTGTTTTTGTTTTTTTACTCCATTTTTACTTTTCCGTTCACATAGCCATATGAGGGCCTGTTCCTTACGGAAGAAGTTGTAATATGGCTTCATTCACTATTACATACGATATAGTGGGAAGATGGTAAAAAAAAATTCATTAATGGGTGGAATTAGAAAAAAAAAAAGCACAATTACACCTTAGTTTCATGAGTTTCATTTTTACAGCGTTCCCTATGCGGTAAAACTAACCTGTTACCTTCATTCGGATCAGTATAATTACAGCAATATCACATCTATATGGCTTTTCTTATATTTTAAAACCTAAAATAATAACTCTGAAAATTGTTTTTTTCTTTGAATTGACATATTCTAACCCTCATACATTTTTTATATTTACACCTACAGAGCTGTATGAGGGCTCCTTTTTGCAGAGCCATCTGCAGTTTTTATTTATGTCATTTACGAGTGTGTATGACTTTCTTATAATTTTTTATTCAATTTTTGTGGGAGGGGAAGAGCCAAAAAATGGCAAATTGACTGTTTAGATTTTTTTGTTCATTATGGCATTTACCGTATGAGATAAATATATTTATATTTAAATAGTTTGGGCATTTTGGGCTGTAGTGATACCTACTGTATGATGTTTATTTTTTATTGTTTATTTTTTTTATATGGGGAAAGGGGATGATTTGAAATTTTTATAATTTAAAAAGTTTTTACTTTTTTTTGTGCTAATTTTAAGTTCCCCTAGGAAATCATCTTCTCCCATAAACTACAATGAATTACCATTGTAGTCTATGGGAGATTTACTATGTTTCTATAGAAATGTAGCTGTGGCAGGCCCTGGGGCCTTCAGAGGGCTGGAGGTTGCCATAGCAACCGAACAGCTGCCTCGATCTTGGCCCACTGCTGGGGTTTCACCGCTCAGATGGTGTGGTTGCATTACCGGCATCTCCCACCCAAAACTCCATTTTAAACTACATGCTTTGTTTTTATCACTTATGCTGTAACTTGTCTGACAAATGGGTAATTCCAACCGTGAAATGTGTTGCTTTGATACTAATAAACCATCTTTCACATTTCCCCTCGAGTCCATCTTCAGTTTGGTGTCACCATTGGGGTGCCCGCGACTTTTTCTTTCTGCTACCACCTTCTGCTGCGTGCTTTAGTGTTGTATCAATTTTGTGCTCATTTGCAGGTACTGTACTGCGTCCTTAACCGTGACTGTTATGATTGCACTATTTATTCTGTAATTGTGGGCACATGTACAATATGTGTCCCTGGATATTGTGTGTAAAAGATAGAGTGCAGTGCCACAAGGGCTCTGCACTAAGGGTGAAGCAAGAGTATATAATAAGGCAAATTTGCATTCCTTGTGGTTGGTGTAGTTAGCAGTAATAGAGAATGCAGTAACTTGTGACCTGTACTGTAACTACTGTGGGGTTTCGCTCTGGTAGGGTAAGTGGGCGCAGTACAGAGGCAAAATACAAGTTCTTAACTCAAAACGGCAGTGTTTATTCACACTTGAGGCAATTGCACAAAACAGCACGTAACTTTGCAGTCTTGGTGTTAATTCACACACAATGGAAAGTTCATATAATACAAGTCACCTTGCTGGCAGTTCTGCCTCCAGTAGTCCACAGCAGGCTTCAGAGGGCCTGTTTCCCCAGCGTGCGGCTCTCCGCCCTCCAGCACAGCACAAAGCCTCAGATCCAAAAAACAGAGACATCTCTGCTGAGCCCAGCTGCCTAATGTGCTACATTTACCGATACTAGGCCGTGCTAGTGCGCAGCCTAGTATCAGACAACATGGCGCACGCTACTCTCAGCGTGCTCCATGTTCTGCTCGGCAGCACAGGGGAGAAGGAGTCTCTCCCTCCCCCCTGTGTCCCTGCTGCCAATAAGAAGAGAGAGGGGCAGAGGATTGGAGGGGCTGTTGCCACTGCGACACCAATGATGATGATAACTCACATATTAATACAAATATAGGCAGGGGGTGCAGGCGGCTGAATCACATAGCCGACCTCTATAACAGGGCGCTGAGATCCACGGCAGTTAACCCCTGGTAGATTTGATGAGGTTAAGCTAAAAAAATAAAATAAAATAAAAAGCATTGTTCTTAATCAGGACTTGCTTCTAGCTGTACAATTATACACTTTCATATCCAACCCTGTCCTGGCGATGGGTCACCCATACACTGTTGAGGTGTCATCTAATGTTGCTGCTCTCTGGAGGATATGTTAAGGTGTGGTGCCCTCAATGTCCAGAAAGTCAGAGTTTGCAGTAAACCAGTGTGCTACTTTACTGGAGGAACTCTAGTGCAAAACTATACAATCAAGGCACTGAATTGGCTTCTCCAGTCTCCCCCCTGGCAGAAGAAGGTTCTCTCTCTCTTTCTCTCTCTCTTTCTCTTTCTCTCTTTCTCTCTCTCTCTCTCTCTCTTTCAACGGGCTGGTGATCCCCGTCTCAGCATCTTCTTCTGGTGCTCTAATTACTCTTCTAGAACCTTCTAGTGAGAAGGGTGGAGAAGCACAGCCTAAACAGAAACAGTGTTGCAATTTAATTCTGTCATACACGTGTACACAGTTTCAATACAAGTCATGGGGAATGACTAAGCAGTTTTTCAAGACATAAATAAGTATTCAGACATAAAAAAACCTGAGAGAAACTAGTCAGTCAAAGGTCTTCTTTTTTTTTTCCTCCAAAACTTTGCATTGTCCCTTTTAGTAATTGTGGAAGAACTCCACAAAGTCTCTCAGTATTAGCTGGCTATTCATTAACCCTTTCCACAGTGCAGATATAGTGCAATGACAGTTCAAATGAACAGGATATATTACAATAAACATAAAATGCAGTTCAAGAGTATCAAACAGTATTGGTTGAAAGAACGGTATAAATCACAGTGCAAGTTAACCCTTCCAAGTTCACTAATGCTATGAGTTGATGGCTATGCATAATAGCAATAGGGGCAAATGTCCACTTCAGTCGTCCACCAAGGCAGCCGCCCCCCATGCCCTCCGCTAGCCATGCCTCTGATTGTTTGGTCTGGAAAGAAGACCAAAGTAGTGCACATTCCTTTTTATTTCATTGGTCTGCAGAAAAAAGGATGTCTGAATATACCTGGTGAATTCAATGGATCTAGGTGCTCACCATAGAGAATATGGACAGCACACATCCATGAATCACCTATGTTTGAAAAGGGCATTGACGGGTATTCTGATTATAAGAAGATATCCTCTATCCACTGGAGTTATCCCCTATCCTACTTCTGGGACCCCACTGATTACGAGAGTGGGGGTTCTGTACTCGGCTAGCTCCGGAACTCCAATAGAAATTAATGAAACAGCCGCACACATGTCTGACCAGCAACTGTGTTAATTTCTGGAGGCTCCATGTGATACAGGACTCCCATTCTTGTGATAACTTCATATAACCAGAATACACCTATAAATTTATGTAAACTTTTGATGAGGGAAATCATACTTACTAACATTATAGCTAATAAATTTGGGGCATATAAGCCCCACCCTGAGAGCATGGGAACGATCTCTTATGGGCCCGGACTGGATGAATTTTACAGAACTGGCTCTGAAAATTAGGGGACAACTCCTGAACATTTTGGACTGTTGATAACTACACGAAATCTGAGACCAATGATGGATTATAATAGGGGTGTTTGGGCTGGCAGCCCCAGGCCCGACATCTCTGCAGGGCCCTACACTGACCCCCAAATGCCCACGTGCACACAATGAATTTTGCCGCGCCAAGCACCGCCCTGTCCCACTAAGCTGTGCGGCCACACAGCTTCTACTGAATCCCCCCTCTCAGTTGCTGCTTCATTCCTGCTTCATCCCTTTTGCTGTGCTGCTGCATCCTAACCGGAAAAGGAGGAGGTCAGAGTAGCAGCGCAACAAGAAGGAGGAGGGTGCGCCATTCTGCAAGTAGCATCTGGTACAGTATAAGTAGTGAAGCTTCTATATTATTCGTCAAAAAGTGACAGGTACCACGGCCCTTTTCATTGTCTACCAAAACCCCTTTCGTCAACACGCCCCTTTCGTCCTCTTGACAGGTCCCCACTCCCCCACCCCTTCCCCTGCTCCCTCCCAAGCGCCTCCTCCCTCCCAAATCTGAATAATGCATGCCTGGGCATGTCACATTATATTATTATGCTCAGGGCAGGGGTCTCATGTATTTGATATCATTATGGTAGATTGCGTCCTCCTCTCATGGCCGGGGTCTCATGTATTTGATATCATTATGGTAGATTTGTGTCTGAACATGCCTCAGGGGTCTCTGGGGTCAGGAGTAATCTCTAACAGACTTTTTATATTCCCACACAGATAGTTTCATTAGCCTTATTGATAGATAAACAAATATTGCCATTGCATGGCAGGGGTCTCATAGGGGTCTCTGGGGTCAGGTGTAATCTCTAACAGATATTTTACATTCCCACACAGATAGTTTCAACAGTTTTATTGGGCAGATAAACAAATATTGCCATCTCATGGCAGGGTGTCTCATGTATTTGATGGTATTATGGTAGATGGGGCAGGGGTCTCTGGGGTCAGGTGTAATCTCTAACAGATTTTTTACATTCCCACACAGATAGTTTCAACGGCTTTTATTGGCCAGATAAACAAATAAAAATATACCACACAGATAATGGTTTCAACAGCTTTATTGTTAGATAAACAGGGACTTAACAATACGCAGTGCAAACCTGCGTATTATAAATTGAATAAAGCTACGAGGGTACATTTCAAAAGTCGGTGATAGCCCATAAGAGTCAAAGAATGTAGCGTCCTTATCATACAGTATAATTAAGACCCAGTGACTGCCCTGTTAACGGGATTCATCTGTATTCACGATGTATGCAGCAGGCCTCTGTAGCACAGGCTCGTCCGGTAGAAAGTCACACGGAAATACATTCGTACTGTACTTTAAAATGCTCTGCATCTGCAGACATCAGGCAGAAAGCATCTTTATTTCTGGTCAGTTTAATTTTCAGGTCCAATCCATTCAGTAGGAGTTTTGGTTGATTAAATATATCACCAAAAAGGGGTCCTAAAAGCTCTACAGGCCTAGACCGGGCTGTAGCCCTAACCCTTTTGTTAAACCCCAAATTGTTACCCCAAGAGTTCTTTCATGATGATGACCAGCGGTGTCTTTATAGAACAGGCCCGCCGTAAACTGCGACGACAGCGCTTGAGGGCTGTAATTTAAAATAGTCTCTATGTACGCTCTGTAACTATACAAATTATCTGAGCGTGAAATAAGTCTGTCGCCGAGTGTCACGTCCGTCTGACAAAAAAGCGTGGCGATTGGGTAATTAATCAATCGAACACAGGCATCAGCTGGAATAGTGGTATTATCCGACTTCACAATACGGCAATTGATATACAAGAGTGTGTTGTTCAGGTGATAATAATATTCGCCACTGCCTGAAATGAAGAACTCCAACGAGGCATTGTCGGCCAAGGCCGCTATAGGTTGGACTTCTACAAAGAGCGATTTTTCAATACTCGTCTGCGTCGGGGGTAAATCAAAAATATCCAGCTCCGATTTAGTACATTCCACAGACCCGTCATGTATGAAAGCCATGGTATTTCTCTAAAAGATGTCGTCTCCAGATCGTCTAACAGCTTTCTGGCGTCTACGTCTTTTACGCGGTGGCGTTTTATTCTTGAGCCCAGGAGGAAACGATGAACCCGAGCGTGCTTTTCTTTTAGCTGTTTTTTTCACAATATAAACAAGGCCCGAGCCTTTCTGTTCTTTTGGGGGCTGGCTTAATTTATCCAGCACTGCAGATGATATACTCGTGACGGCGTCTTTAGCGATATTTCTGGCCGCAGTTTTTACATGCGGTTTCACAAGCTCAATACCCCTCCTGAAAAGCGGGACTGCTCTCCTAAAAAGTCCTCTAAACAAGCCCGCAAGGCCAGCCCCGTACATGTATTCATCACCACGGAATCCCTCTAACCCGTTACCTGCCTGATTAACGTAGTACTGGGCATACACACTGGGGTCGCCGTACAGTCTCTGGGACAGCATTTTTAGCGTGTCACCTCCTTGCATGGTCTGAAATGTAATCTCACAATGGTTTTACCGTACGTGTTAAGGCTGGCCGCAGGTTAGCCTGGATTTGTGGGAGGGGCCGGTACCTGTCTTAAGCAGTCTGGCTCTCCCAGGCAGCACGTCGGCATTCGGACGTCTGCTACTTCCGGGTGTGACGTCATCAGCAAGCGTCCTGCACGAGTCGGATCTCAGAGAAGCCGGGTGTACCTTTCACTTCAGTCTGCAAGCTGTTCAGGTCGTTTTCCAAGATAACTGGTTTGTTTGGGGAGCGTGGCAACGTGGAGGAGGGTAGGAGGGTGTGTAGAGAGGGGGAAGTGTGCCGGAGGATCGCTTCTCCTCACTGCGTTCAGGCACATGCAATTCAAGTTTTGGCACCAATGGGCAGCATTGTCACATAGTTGGAGCTCATTGCCTGTCTCAGCATAACCTGTATCTAAGTTCACACAGGGGCTGCGAGTCATCTGGGCTCAGCAGGTTAAACTCTGGCAGCTGGGTCCTGGTGCCATTACTGAGTTGATTACTTACAAAGTTGCTGCTTGTGCACATGTTTGACACTCATCACATACACTACATACATACCTTAGACACATAGTTCGCACATCAGGCAGTTTGACGAAAAAAAAAAAAAAAAAAAAAAGGGTACAAGTGGATTGTTAAATAAAGTTAAAAAAAAAAAAAAACTTTATCCACCAAGCTTCATCCATACACCTCTAGCACAGGTTCATCCGCCAATACAGCTACACGCTCGCACGACATACACACCCCGTTTCATCTCGTAGACTAGTGTCATACGTCATACGGTCTGTTTTCCACAAATCCTATACTTACATACATCACCTACCACGTCTGTAGGTTCTTTAGCCCGCAGTATTCGTTTTTAATTAATCTGCCACGTCACAGATTCACACAAACTCGGGCTCGCTTCATACGTCAGTGGAAACAACTATCATACTCCCTGTCAGCCTCGCAGGCTTTTCGTTCAATCGTTTCACGCTGCTTACTTACAAAGTTGCTGCTTGTGCACATGTTTGACACTCATCACATACACTACATACATACCTTAGACACATAGTTCGCACATCAGGCAGTTTGATGAAAAAAAAAAAAAAAAAAAGGGGTACAAGTGGATTGTTAAATAAAGTTAAAACAAAAAAAAAAAAAAAAAAGTGGGTTGTTCAAATGAAAAAAAAAAAAAAAAAGGGTACAAGTGGATTGTTAAATAAATAATAAAAAAAAAAAAACACTTTATCCACCAAGCTTCATCCATACACCTCTAGCATAGGTACATCCGCCAATACAGCTACACGCTCGCACGACATACACACCCCGTTTCATCTCGTAGACTAGTGTCATACGTCATACGGTCTGTTTTCCACAAATCCTATACTTACATACATCACCTACCACGTCTGTAGGTTCTTTAGCCCGCGGTATTCGTTTTTAATTAATCTGCCACGTCACAGATTCGCACAAACTCAGGCTTGCTTCATACGTCAGTGGAAACGACTATCATACTCCCTGTCAGCCTCGAAGGCTTTTCGTTCAATCGTTTCACGCTGCTGGGGGGGGGGAAGGGGAGGGGCTTAGATTCCGTCATTTTGTTTGTCAGCTTACGGGCAGCAGGTCGTAGGGTTAACGGGTTTTTTTTTTTCGTTTTTTATTGTTGTTGTTTTGTGGTGTTGTTGTGTTGTTTGCAGTGGTCTACGCCATCTGCAACTTCAGCCAGTGCAGTCTCCTGCATGTCTGTGCCACATGTTTTAGGGCACATCCGGTCACGGTCTGCACATTGAAGCCGGCGTGACTGAGCCGGGTGAATATGGAGGCACTAGACCAGCTGCTGCAGCTTCATCCGGTTCAGCCGTTCCGTACATTCCTGGTGGAAGGGTTTCACGGGGGTTTCACACTGGGCTCATCAACCTGCCCCAGCAGACTCATGAATGCCCCAACTTGCAGTCGGCTTCTAAACATGCTGGTCTGGTGGATTCACTCTTGGCAGTTGAGCTGGACAAGGGTTTCATCATTGTCCTTTCCAGTCCCCTCCTTTCTGCACTTGGAGGGTGAGCCCGGTGGGGGTGGTGCAGGGAAAATATTCCAATAAATTTGTTTGATTCATGATTTGTCTGCTACACATTCTTCCCACGTTCCTAGTCCCAACTCGTTGATTCCGTCCGAGGAATTTTCCTTGAAGTATACTTCCGTAGACCAGGCTATCCAGGTCATTCTTCAGACAGGCATGGGGGCTTGGCTGTCCAAAGCAGATGTCTCTGATGCGTTCAAACTGCTGCCCATTAGCCCATCTCTCTGGCAGTGGCATGGCATCAAATGGAGAGATGCGTACTATTCCCCACCAAGTTGACGTTGGTTCCTAGAGCAGCCCCAGTCTGTTGACAGGTTAGCGCAGGCACTGGAATGGATTTTGTTGGAAGTACGGGGTTGTCAGAACATCATTCACTACCTGGATGATTTTCTGTTGATCGAAGAACCCTCACAGGCACCTGTTGACTTGCAGGTTCTCTTGCAGGTCTTCAAGGAGTTCAACATTCCAGTGGCCGAACACAAAACAGAAGGGCCTGCGCAGGTTGTCACGTTCTTGGGGATCTCTCTGGATTCACGTGCCATGTCAGCCAGTCTGCCACAAGACAAACTCGACATAATCAAATCAGGTGTCCGTTCCTTGCTCATGTCTCAGGTTTGCACCAAGAGAGAATTGCAGTCTCTGTTGGGCATGTTATACTTTGCCATGAGGATCATTCCTCAGGGTAGATCATTCATTTCAAGATTGCTAGTCTTATTACAACAGACCAGTGATTTGGACGCATCAGTGCATCTTAATGCGAACGCCCGAGCAGATCTGTTCATGTGGGACAGATTTCTCAGTGGGTGGAACGGCATTTCCATGGTTATTCCGAGGGCCACTTCTGATTCTCCACACGTATTTTCAGACGCGGCTGCCTCGGTAGGTTTCGCGGCCATATTTGGCTCACATTGGTGCGCCGGCTCATGGCCCACACACGTGCTACAGGTGCCGGGGTTTTCTCAGATGTCGGCATTGTTCGAGATCTCTCCTATCGTAGCAGCTGCTATAGTCTGGGGGCATAGGTGGTCGGGTCACACGGTGGTTTTCCACACTGACAACATGGCGACCGCAGAGATCATTAACAAGGGCAGATCTAAATCGTTACTCATCAGGTCTTTCATGCGTAGATTGACCTGGATAGCTCTGGGACAGGGGTTTCATTTTCATGCCCTGTTTTTGGACGGGGTCAGCAACGTTGCAGCTGATGCTTTATCTCGTTTTGATTTTCTCGCTTTTTCTTACAGAACCCAGAAGCAGACTCAGTGGGCACCCCGGTACCGGACTGGCGGCTGCTGGTCTTGGATTAGACTCTCTGATTGGGGTCGCCAGTTCACTCATTACCAAGTCTTTGTCGGCCAGTACGTTGCGGTCGTACCGCCGAGCGTGGGTGGTTTTTCGAACTTTAAGTTGGCATATCCTAGAGGTGACACAGGTCAGGTCAAGTATATGGTGGCTTTCGTGTCTTATTGTCATTCGGTATTGGCTTTATCCTACAACACCATTAGGCTATATTTGGCTGGGGTGCAGCATTTTTTTTGGCACTTCAAGAGCCAGACAGACCCTCTATATTTTCAGCTCACCCGATCAAGGCCATCCTCAGAGGCATTCAAAAAAGCCAGGTCACGGTCAAGTTGGTCCGTCGACCTATCAAGGGGGACACGTTTCATAGCCTGTCGGAAGTTCTCACATTGTCACCATTCGGAGTCCTTCCCAGCCTGGTGATCAAGGCGGCGATGTACTTGGCGTTTTACGGGTTTTTAAGACCAGATGAAGTGACACAGGCCAGACAAGGGGCGGTGGCTCTCCGCAAGGGAGATTTAGTCAGGATGGGCAGTAACTCATTTGCAGTTGCCTCACAACAGAACAAGGCAGGTAGGTCCCGGCCATGTAGTTAAAGTTCTTCCAGACCACAAACGCATGGTGTCCAGTGACAGTCTTGGACAACCTCTTGCTGGCCCTCAGTCTTCACAGCCCCACCGACCCATTACTTCCATTCCCTGTTGGTCCACTGACGTCCAGCCAGTTCATCAAACATATTCGCATCCTGTTGACCAGTGTAGGATTGAATCCGGCTCAATTCTCGGGGCATTCTTTCCGCATCGGTGCGGCATCCGCAGCGTCCAGCATGGAGTCCCTGTGCATATCATTGAACACTTGGGGCGCTGGCGCTCGGGGTGCTTTGTACGGTATATCCCGGAGCCACAAGCGGAGCTGGTCCAAGCATTCAGTACATTGGCAGAGTAGCACCTCAGGCCAATCCTTCCCTCACTGGTGGGTTTTGCCCCCTTTTTCAGGCATACCGACCTAGTGAGGCCAAGGCACACCTCAGGCCAATTAGGTAGGGGGGTGGTGGTTGGGCATCTTCCAATCGTTTAGGTCCTGACCACAAGTGTTGAGGCTGGCCGCAGGTTAGCCTGGATTTGTGGGAGGGGCCGGTACCTGTCTTAAGCAGTCTGGCTCTCCCAGGCAGCACGTCGGCATTCGGACGTCCCCTGCCCACCCATTCCCATTCTTCATTCAGTCATTCAACCATCACATTCAGGGTATGCCCCCTTTTTCAGGCATACCGACCTAGTGAGGCCAAGGCACACCTCAGGCCAATTAGGTAGGGGGGTGGTGGTTGGGCATCTTCCAATCGTTTAGGTCCTGACCACAACTGAATTTAACAGGTCGAGACTGGTCCGTTAAAATGGCTATTGAAATTGTATCGAAATTATGATTGGATACAGGAATATAGTCGGGGCGCATATACTTTAGGGTCACAATCTCGTTGTTTCTACCTGTAATTTCAACAGTTTTTAAAAGTTGAGCGTATGAATTTCCAACAAGCGAATGCTGAACAATGTCTGAATAAACAAATAGCGTATAAAATCCCGAGTGTATGTCAGCGAACATGTCGCTCCGCTCGATCTGATTGTTTTCGATAGAGCCTTCAACATAGCAGCGTAGTCCTAAAATAGGCCCAAGCTTTTCACCAGGCATAAAAATGTGTGTCTGTGATTCCTGTGTATAAACAGACCTTTTTATGGGGTCATATCTCAATCTAAAGGGATCGCTCAAAATTTTTAAGTTTTCAAGAACCTCATTAATAGCTTTTACAACATCTGCTACGGTAGAATAAAATCCAGATTTGATGCGGTATTCAGTTAAAGTTTCACCTTTTCTCCCAAAGAAGAAGATGCCTTCTTGCGATCCGACGGTATACCAGCTATACGGATACTGGATCTCGGTCATAGCGACATCATAAGGAACCGACAAATGAACGGGTTTTGCTAGTTTTGTTGTATAAACAGCTATTGAATTTTCAGGGTAAATTTTGGAAGATGCATTACAAGGCAGCGTTATATAAAAGGACCCAGATTCCATGGCTTATAGAGTAGTCAGTTGCGCTTCACCGATCCAGCTATTGAATTTTGTGGGGTAACCACGCCACTTTACGAAAAAATGAGTTTCACCCCTCACACGTCTTTTTCGCAGTATCTTTTCTATTCTGTACACACGTCCAGCCGCCGCAGGGACTTTCTGTAACTCTTCTTTGTAAAATGAGCCTTCTATTAGATCATTACCCAAATCAACGAGTTTATACATAGGTTTTTGAAATCTTGTGTTAACGCCCGAGACTATGAAAATCTCCTCTGTGTAAGACTGTTCATACCCTTTAGTGAAAGTCCCTTTATACTGACTAATTCTTACATGGTCTCCAATTTTTAAAGTAGGTCTCGCTGGTTTAAGACTCATGCATTTGCCATAAATGTTTCTCCATATTCTTAAAGAATAGTTTTTTGTTACGTCAATAGGTCTGCACAGGATTGTATTGTGGTATGTATGATTATAGCTGTGTAAAAAATTATTTAGCTCATCTATACACCCTGTACAGAATTATTAGGCAAATGAGTATTTTGACCACATCATCCTCTTTATGCATGTTGTCTTACTCCAAGCTGTATAGGCTCGAAAGCCTACTACCAATTAAGCATATTAGGTGATGTGCATCTCTGTAATGAGAAAGGGTGTGGTCTAATGACATCAACACCCTATATCAGGTGTGCATAATTATTAGGCAACTTCCTTTCCTTTGGCAAAATGGGTCAAAAGAAGGACTTGACAGGCTCAGAAAAGTCAAAAATAGTGAGATATCTTGCAGAGGGATGCAGCACTCTTAAAATTGCAAAGCTTCTGAAGCGTGATCATCGAACAATCAAGCGTTTCATTCAAAATAGTCAACAGGGTCGCAAGAAGCGTGTGGAAAAACCAAGGCGCAAAATAACTGCCCATGAACTGAGAAAAGTCAAGCGTGCAGCTGCCAAGATGCCACTTGCCACCAGTTTGGCCATATTTCAGAGCTGCAACATCACTGGAGTGCCCAAAAGCACAAGGTGTGCAATACTCAGAGACATGGCCAAGGTAAGAAAGGCTGAAAGACGACCACCACTGAACAAGACACACAAGCTGAAACATCAAGACTGGGCCAAGAAATATCTCAAGACTGATTTTTCTAAGGTTTTATGGACTGATGAAATGAGAGTGAGTCTTGATGGGCCAGATGGATGGGCCCGTGGCTGGATTGGTAAAGGGCAGAGAGCTCCAGTCCGACTCAGACGCCAGCAAGGTGGAGGTGGAGTACTGGTTTGGGCTGGTATCATCAAAGATGAGCTTGTGGGGCCTTTTCGGGTTGAGGATGGAGTCAAGCTCAACTCCCAGTCCTACTGCCAGTTTCTGGAAGACACCTTCTTCAAGCAATGGTACAGGAAGAAGTCTGCATCCTTCAAGAAAAACATGATTTTCATGCAGGACAATGCTCCATCACACGCGTCCAAGTACTCCACAGCGTGGCTGGCAAGAAAGGGTATAAAAGAAGAAAATCTAATGACATGGCCTCCTTGTTCACCTGATCTGAACCCCATTGAGAACCTGTGGTCCATCATCAAATGTGAGATTTACAAGGAGGGAAAACAGTACACCTCTCTGAACAGTGTCTGGGAGACTGTGGTTGCTGCTGCACGCAATGTTGATGGTGAACAGATCAAAACACTGACAGAATCCATGGATGGCAGGCTTTTGAGTGTCCTTGCAAAGAAAGGTGGCTATATTGGTCACTGATTTGTTTTTGTTTTGTTTTTGAATGTCAGAAATGTATATTTGTGAATGTTGAGATGTTATATTGGTTTCACTGGTAAAAATAAATAATTGAAATGGGTATATATTTGTTTTTTGTTAAGTTGCCTAATAATTATGCACAGTAATAGTCACCTGCACACACAGATATCCCCCTAAAATAGCTAAAACTAAAAACAAACTAAAAACTACTTCCAAAAATATTCAGCTTTGATATTAATGAGTTTTTTGGGTTCATTGAGAACATGGTTGTTGTTCAATAATAAAATTAATCCTCAAAAATACAACTTGCCTAATAATTCTGCACTCCCTGTATAGCGAAATGTATTGCATCTATTTAAAAATTTCCACATTTTTGTTTTTAACGTTCTGTTAAATCGTTCCACTAAATCGGCTTTCACTGTGTTTGTAGTAAAGAAATGGTGGATATTGCGCTGTTTACAAAGCCGCTTCATAGCGCTGTTCATAAATTCCCGACCGCGATCAGTCTGTAGCTTTTTAGGTACACGCTGATCATTCTTGAAAATCAATTCAAAGGCTTTCGCTACAGAGGAGCCTGTCTTATCTTTCAGGGGAACACACCACGCATATTTTGATAATACATCAATCACCGTTAAAATATATTTTATGCCGTCATTTTCTTTGGCGTAGGTTGACATATCACACAGGTCGCTCTGCCATTGCGCGTCGATGGTCGCCACGATGACCTTATTTTGCACAAAAAAAATTCTTGCGGGTTTATGCAGCGTGTATGCGTCTTGGTTATTTAACCACGCTGCTATAGTCGCTCTCTTTATACCATGTTTTTTAACAGATCTGTATAAACTCTCTAAACCAGCAAAAGATCCAGGTGCTTTAGGATTAAAATATGCCTTTTGTAAATATTTTTCAGGCTGCGGGGTTGTCATGATTGTACCGAGTGTCACGAAGAAACCTCCTTATGCGTGTTTATTTCATACGCGTGTGCTAAATCAGCGCTGCTATCACAGAGTATATACTAACACAACTTTAGATACAGTTTTACACTATAGCGGCATAATCTATTGATAAATGAATACCATGTGTAGAGCTCTGGAGGGAGGTGTGGGGCGTGTATGTTTGATCACCATCACCCCTAGTGGGTGTCGCCTGTTACAAGTTCTATAAGAGTCCTCTCTCTCTCAGTCTATGATCAGCACAGACCAGCCAACACCAATCTGTTTCAGACGCACAAGATACTTGTCAATTTTACACACATCCTCACGGCGGACCATCCATAAATGTAAGTAGTTTTTATCATGCATTTTTATGTATCATTTTACAGCTATTGTTTTATATTTGTTTTTCAGTGTTTTGTGTATACAAAATTGGTTAGCAAATTTGTAAAAGCGTATTTTATTATCTTGTTATTTATATTTTGCGAGACAGGCTGTGTCCCAATACTATACAGCTTACTCACTTTGTTTGAGTAGCGCTCGCGATGCGGTCTTTTTTTTGGCACTAGAAATGTATTGAAGCATAGCATTTAGCGCTGTTATTCTATATTTAGATGTCGCAACTAAATCATTGTGGTTTTGAAGATTTGTTTCCTGGAATGACGGATTCTCAACTAGGTAAATAGAGTTTATTTACAGTTTATGCTTTTACACACATACACACACACACGCCCCACACTCCTACTATACACGGCTGGTAATCTGTATTCTTCTTAAGTTGAGGCTTTTGAAATCCCCCTTGATGAAGAACAGTTAGCGACGGATCATTGCTGCGTACAGCAGGGTCAGACCAGTATCGCCGATGCTATTTTGGAACCGTTCCTCAACCGTAAGTAATTTTCATAAATATACCTAAGCATCTAACAAAACACATGCAAAAATCTAACAATTGATTAGTAAGATATAGGTGAGCACTCTGGCACTTGGACTTATTCTAAAAATTTATTAAATCAGTTAATACATGTATGATATTACCAATTAAGATAAATAAAACATCAATAAAACATCAAAAATACTAATGCCAAATAGATATGTTGGGATTCAACACTTTGCATATAGTCCTCTTAATATCCCATCAGACCGCCAAGGTGGTGGTAATTGGACACAAATCTGCTGGTACAAGTGTATTTAGGATATAGTCTTATCCCATATATCAATCCTGTGTCACAAATAGATAGGAATATACCCAAGGCAATGAACGTATACTGTCCACAGAGTTCTCAAGAGGGCATTCAAATGACTGAATCTCCGAAGTAATTCCAGGCTTAATAGCCGTAGGTATTCATCACTCTGCTCAATTGGTGCTTTTGGGAAGGATTAGCTCTTACCTTCCTTCTAATCCAAACGACAGTCGAGCAGTGCAGGTAAGTCTCAGCGTCACGCTTCCAGCGTCTCTCGCCGGCTATCCCGAACTATCGCGGGAATTGGAGCGGAACTTGGTTGGTCCGTGCCTGTTGCCGTTCCGGCTGGAATACAGAAACAGCCTCTTTGGTCCAAGTTGATCTGTTCCGATACACTTTACTCTGTCTTACAGCTGTAATGTTTGTAGCGTGGCCACGCTAGTAGTAACGAAGGTACTTTTTACAGGTGTCCAGCCCAGACGCGTTTCGGGAATTAGCCTTCCCTTCCTCAGTGGTGCCTTGACACCTGTATGCCTCCGCCTTTTATATCCCAAACGGCACCCACAAAAATATGGAAGCCTGGATTTTCCATTTTGGAATGCACTTGCGGTTTCTTTGCATGCGTTTTCCACGCGGTTTTTTGAGCACATATGCGTTTTTTGGTGCTGCATGGTTCTACTTCTCTTGTAGACTCAGGGTATAAATGAATTTATTATTGCTGGTTACTTTACTGAGATATATCATTTTAAAATTTCTCACTGGCAAATAATACATTCTCTAATATCCATATAGATGGAATAGATCTTCCATTATTCTAGCCATCATAAATGTGCTTGGTCATCTAATATAATTGCAGTATAAAATATATTAATATAAATGAAACATGATAGTTTAAAATATTAAAAATAAAATTTATAAAAATATGTAAAAAACATTAGTATAGAGCATACATATTCTATAAAACCTGACGAAATGAACATTTAAAACATTATGAACATTATGGACATTTGGTGGGGATCTTGCATGGACCCCAGAGACATGATAGATCTTCACATTGAATAGTGACCCCATGACAATTTCCCTAATCTAGGGCTAATTAACTGACAGGTGAATATAAGATGAATGTATAGTGGATGACATATTGACATATTGATTGGATGTCTGAGGGCTGGGGGCGTACAGCAGGGTCAGACCAGTATCGCCGATGCTATTTTGGAACCGTTCCTCAACCGTAAGTAATTTTCATAAATATACCTAAGCATCTAACAAAACACATGCAAAAATCTAACAATGTTTGCTGCCTTTATACAGAGGGTGATTTATCTAGCGTAGACATGCCGGCGGTAGCGCAGAACGCCTGTTATTCTCAGGACGCACGGAAAAAGACGACAGCGGTTAACAACCAGGCAAAAAAAGGTACTAGCTCATATTGTAGTTTAAAATTAAAATAAAATGTGTGTGATAGTAAAATAAATTTAATATACACTGCTCAAAAAAATAAAGGGAACACTTAAACAACACAATGTAACTCCAAGTCAATCACACTTCTGTGAAATCAAACTGTCCACTTAGGAAGCAACACTGAGTGACAATCAATTTCACATGCTGTTGTGCAAATGGGATAGACAACAGGTGGAAATTATAGGCAATTAGCAAGACACCCCCAATAAAGAAGTGGTTCTGCAGGTGGTGGCTACAGACCACTTCTCAGTTCCTATGCTTCCTGGCTGATGTTTTGGTCACTTTTGAATGCTGGCGGTGCTTTCACTCTAGTGGTAGCATGAGACGGAGTCTACAACCCACACAAGTGGCTCAGGTAGTGCAGCTTATCCAGGATGGCACATCAATGCGAGCTGTGGCAAGAAGGTTTGCTGTGTCTGTCAGCGTAGTGTCCAGAGCATGGAGGCGCTACAAGGAGACAGGCCAATACATCAGGAGACGTGGAGCAGGCCGTAGGAGGGCAACAACCCAGCAGCAGGACCGCTATCTCCGCCTTTGTGCAAGGAGGAACAGGAGGAGCACTGCCAGAGCCCTGCAAAATGACCTCCAGCAGGCCACAAATGTGCATGTGTCTGCTCAAACGGTAGGAAACAGACTCCATGAGGGTGATATGAGGGCCCGACGTCCACAGGTGGGGGTTGTGTTTACAGCCCAACACCGTGCAGGATGTTTGGCATTTGCCAGAGAACACCAAGATTGGCAAATTCGCCACTGGCGCCCTGTGCTCTTCACAGATGAAAGCAGGTTCACACTGAGCACATGTGACAGACGTGACAGAGTCTTGAGACGCCATGGAGAACGTTCTGCTGCCTGCAACATCCTCCAGCATGACCGGTTTGGCATTGGGTCAGTAATGGTGTGGGGTGGCATTTCTTTGAAGGGCCGCACAGCCCTCCATGTGCTCGCCAGAGGTAGCCTGACTGCCATTAGGTACCGAGATGAGATCCTCAGACCCCTTGTGAGACCATTTGCTGGTGCGGTTGGCCCTGGGTTCCTCCTAATGCAAGACAATGCTAGACCTCATGTGGCTGAAGTGTGTCAGCAGTTCCTGCAAGACGAAGGCATTGATGCTATGGACTGGCCCACCCATTCCCCAGACCTGAATCCAATTGAGCACATCTGGGACATCATGTCTTGCTCTATCCACCAACGTCACGTTGCACCACAGACTGTCGAGGAGTTGGCAGATGCTTTAGTCCAGGTCTGGGAGGAGATCCCTCAGGAGACCGTCCGCCACCTCATCAGGAGCATGCACAGGCGTTGTAGGGAGGTCATACAGGCACGTGGAGGCCACACACACACTACTGAGCCTCATTTTGACTTGTTTTAAGGACATTACATCAAAGTTGGATCAGCCTGTAGTGTGTTTTTCCACTTTAATTTTGAGTGTGACTCCAAATCCAGACCTGCATGGGTTGAAAAATTTGATTTCCATTTTTTAATTTTTGTGTGATTTTGTTGTCAGCACATTCAACTATGTAAAGAACAAAGTATTTCAGAAGAATATTTAATTAATTCAGATCTAGGATGTTATTTTTGTGTTCCCTTTTTTTTTTTGAGCAGTGTATATATTTACACATTTCGAATTGTGTTGGCAGAGTGGAAATTTACTAAATCAAGAAAGAACAGTTTTAAAGAGAACATACACCCCAACCCAGCAGCGTACAATTGTGAAACGCCGGGTCCTAGCACATCAAACCTGTCTTGTAAGTATATATAATTAACCTGTGCTATACATATAAGCTATGTAGGGGGTTCGAGACCAGCATCCACTATAGTTTTACCCATAGTTAAATTGTTATTTCCCGAGGTGTTGGCTCTACACCATGTTTCAGCGTATGTTTATAATTCATACATAATACAAAGTCTGACTCTCTCTCTTTTAGGTGTGATAACAGGAAAAGGTAAATCTCCGCCACACCGTCACCCGTTGACACATCCATACAAGGACACGCCAATGAATAAGAACCTCCCAGCACCGTCGCCTTCTCACCATCACGACGAATCTACACCTTTATCAAGAGTATGCGGCACAGGCAAAAAGAACGCTACACGTACAGCTACACGCCACAAGCGACGTATTACGCCTAGTACAGTGGAGGAGCCCCTCGTTGCACAAGCATTGTTCCATGAGCAAAACACAGGTTTTAACCATACTGCGCTAGCGACGATACCTGAAGTGGACGAAAGCATAGTCGATGGAGACAGCATTGGTAAGCAACAAGTCATAAATTCAGACTGTGATCGGGGCTGCCACAATCAACTTTTGCCAAACACTCATTCACACACAACAACTACACCAAGTAGTGAGTGGTCACCATCTCATAGCCACGGACAGTGGCTGCGAGAGGTGCTGTACGCATTAAGCGAACTGTCTGGTGTATGTCTCTACTTAACCAATTTGCGCAACCAATTGAGTTATATTGTAAATACCCACTCAGAATTAATTTTATCCAGACCACACATGAATAAAATTAATCAAATGTCTGAGTTGAGGCAGAATATCGCTTCTCTGTTCGAGACATCTCTGAGAAGGCCTGAGAGTCCGTTCCTGAGAACCCCAGAGACGCCGTTTCCATTCCAGCCTGTGCCGGCAAGACCTGGTAGTGCATTATGACTACATATGGTCGGCGGCGGTTTGACTGAAATGTCTAAACGTAAAGAGCCCCTTTTTAAAAGGCCAATGTCTGTAAAAAGGGCTTTGAAAATGTTGCCAGTCTCTAAGAGATCTTTAGCAATCAGGAAGCGCAGAAGGGTTAACAGAGCAAAAGCGCCAGACACTGCGCAACAATCAACAACGCAGCAACACGAAGGCCACTATGACTATCCCTTAGAAGGACCTAGTGGTGCTGGTTTGAATGACAGAATACACAAACACGAGGTTGGTATGCGCGGTTATGACGCTCCTCTAGAAGCCGTCGATACTGCCTCATGTTCCACACAACCCTGTACACAGAGGGCTCCACCAGACAGATCTGTACACCCTGCAACAGACCCAATATTACGATTACCAGACAACGTTCTTCAGCCGGTAGACGTCCCTGTGATACTAGACCATCAGTTTCACAACGAGAGACGTCTAACAGACTTGAACGGTGTTGAGTATATCGATCACTTTAGGTTTAAGAATTTAGATCGTATACATTCGTTTGTAGGTGCTCTGGAGGCTGTGCATGCTGCCATCCAGTCTTTACTGGACAGAGTCCTCAGAGATATTAACCCTGGTGATTTTGTTCAGTTAAAACTTAAAGGTGGTCACGCCTTAGACGCCGTTTATTCTACAAAGCAGTTGAGAGAGGTCTTTAACGCAGAGACGTTTCTCAATGCGGTTGCGGCTGCGCTCCAGAGTAACGCTGAAATCCTTTCTTCACAACAGCTCAAACTTGTGGTTGTTATTAGAAATCAACGTGGTGGGGTGAAACGGCATTTGAAATCCATAGTATACAGTAAGATTATTCAGCAGAAAAAGCGGTGTTTGTATGACTTTAATAATACCGACTCTAATTTGTGTCTTGCGGCCAGCTTATGCGCTCTGATAGGTGATGGTGCTGACGACGACGCTAGTTTATTGACACAGGCTAGACAGATACACGCTGATTTGTGTATCCCTGATAATGAGTTGGTCAGTTTCAGCGGTATAGATGCTTTTGAGAACCACCTTGACATTGTCATTAAGGTCTTGTACCACAGTAGTGGTGATTGGCGCTATTATGAAACTGGGAAAAAGTCTACGGAAAAAACTGTGTATATTCTGCATCATGACGGTAATTACTATGGTATCAAAAATGTGAAGGGGTTTATCGGTGAGGCATACTTCTGTGAAAAGTGTAGCTCAGTGTATCACCACAAAGACAACCACTCGTGTCAATATTTCTGTAGGGCTTGTCAAAGAGACAATTGTGTTGAGTGTGTTGACCAACAACCGCGATGTCCCACTTGTCGTGCTTTTTGTCGTTCGTTCGCGTGTTTAGACCGCCACAACCTGTTGGCCAGATATACGCCAGAGTTTTGTAGGCTTAAAACGTTTTGTGATCGCTGTTGTCGTTTTGTGTACAATAGAGAGGAGGAGCACAAGTGTATCGGTTTGCGATGCAGCATTTGTGGGGGTCTCATGTATAAATTCGATGATAATCTTTGCTATATGCAACCATACAAAGTAAAGAGAGAGTCGGATCTATATGTTTTCTATGACTTTGAATGCATGCAGGAGACGGGGACGCACGTGCCCAATTACATTTATGCCACGTCATTGTACGGCGCTAATTCCTGGGAGTTTGTGGGCGATACTTGTACGCAGGAGTTTGTTAGCTTCTTTACCAGTGGTAAATTTGCAGGGTACACCTTGATAGCGCATAATGCCAGCAGGTACGACGGGTACTTTATTGTTAAGGAGTTGATTAAAGAAAAGCTGCGCATAAAAATGATTACTCAAGGCGGGCGACTGTTGTGTGTGACGCTGCCTGACTTAAAATTAAGGTTCATAGATTCCCTCAACTTCCTACCAATGAGATTAAGTCGCTTACCAGACGCGTTAGGATTCTCGGGTTCAAAGGGTCATTTTCCCCATTTCTTCAACACTGAGGAAAATCAAAACTATGTGGGACCCTTACCGTCTGTTGACTATTACGGGGTTGAATATATGATGCCTAGTGATAAAAAGGATTTCTTGGAGTGGTATGAGACGCAGAAACGCACTACTTTTGATTTTAAGGCCGAGTTAAAATCATACTGTATGCAGGATGTCAATGTTTTGAGACAGGCATGTGAGCATTACAGAGAGCGTATGATGGAGATGACTAGAAAAAAGATTACAAAATACTGTGAACGCCAAAAGAGATGTAACTACCCAGTGCATTGATCCTTTTCAGCTTATCACCCTGGCATCTGTATGTATGGCTATGTACAGGTTTAAGTTCCTCCCCAAAAATACCATCGCCATTTTACCAGCCGACAACTACCACAAAACTAAAAAGCGTTACTCGTCACCGGCCATTCAGTGGCTCATGTATGTTGCACACACAGAAAATTTTGACATTCAGCATGCTTTGAGAGGAGGTGAAAAACAAGTAGGCAGATATTTTCTAGATGGGTATGCCAGCGTTAATGGGGTGCACATAGCATATGAATTTCAGGGGTGCTTTTACCATGGATGCCCCATCTGCTATAACGAAAATGACACCAATAGTGTTACAAACACCAGCTATGTGCAGTTGTACCACACATTCTACATTAAAAAACGTTTTCTACAGACCTGTGGCTATGTAGTACGTGTGCTGTGGGAACATGAGTGGCGTGAAATGGTAGAGAAAGATTCTAAACTTCAAGCATACCTCCTTAACATGCGGTTCCCAATACCGCTAGATCCTCGTGATGCTCTTTATGGCGGTAGGACTAACGCCATAAAGCTCTATCACAAACAGGCTGAAGGGGAGGCAATACACTACTACGATTTCACGAGTCTGTATCCCTTTGTCAACAAAACAAAAACATATCCGGTAGGACACCCCAACATCATTTATGACAATTTTGGGTACATAAAAATTTACTTTGGCATTGCCAGGGTTACGGTTTATCCGCCGAGAGACTTGTTTTTTCCGGTCCTACCGGTGAAAATGAACAATAAATTAATGTTCCCCCTGTGCAACACATGCGCCGCAAACTCCTTGACGGGCGTTTGTACGCATAGCGATGAACAACGTTCTCTGACAGGTACATGGTGTACAATAGAGTTAGAGCTAGCTTTGGAAAAGGGATACAGGATCGCAGAGGTCTATGAGGTGTGGCATTTTCCCGACACGACGGACGAACTGTTTGCACCTTACATCGAGCTTCATCTCAGGGACAAGCAGGAGGCATCGGGCTATCCGCGCTGGTGTACAGATTCTGGTAAGCAAAAAGAATACATCGACGCATTTCTTGAAAAAGAAGGTGTACAATTAGACCCTGCAAATATCGCTGTGAACCCTGCAAAAAGACAGATCTCTAAACTTTTCTTAAATTCGTTATGCGCAGCGATCTAATTTACCCTGTACCAGCATCGTGAATAACCCTGATGAGCTCTTTCGCTATGTCTTTCTCCCATACTACGAGGTTTCTGAGTTAAATTTTATTGATGATGAAACTGCATCGATCAATTGGAAATATGCAAAAAACCTCCACACAATCAACAAAAACACAAACATTTTTATAGCATGTTTTACAACAGCCTACGTCAGACTAGAACTCTACTCCCTTCTGGACAGAGTGCAGGAAAGGTGTCTTTATCACGACACGGATTCTGTCATTTTTGTTCATCGTGAAGGTGACTGGCTTCCCCCTTTAGGCGATTATTTGGGCGAGCTAACCATCGAAATACCAGATAACACATACATCACAGAATTTGTATCTTCGGGTCCAAAATCGTACGGGTACAAACTGAATACAGGTAAGATTGTTTTAAAGGTTAAGGGGATCACACTAAACGTTGCTAATGCTAGGGATATTAATTTTGACAGCCTAAAGGATTTAGTTCTGGATTACATCCTAAACAGCGATCTTGAATGTCAGAAATTTATATCTGTGGTGCAACCAGGTTTTGTTAGAAATAAGCAGTTGTGGTAGATTGAGACAAGACCATTGCGCAAAACGCAGCGGTGTGTATACACAAAAAGGCGTCTGCAAGACGATTTTACCACGCTACCTTTCGGGTTCTAATAACGTTATGACACCGTTACACCATTCTTTTTCAGGTGAATTAGTTGCTCTTTTTAAGAAGGTCCTGGATCCTGTTTTTGAAAGGCCGCCATCACGCGATTTTACAACGAGAGCAATCGGTTTTTAATACCATGGACACACGCCTACAACACCCTTTTTCATGCATTTTAGCAGGACCGTCGAACTCTGGAAAGAGTTATTTTATAAGAAAACTGTTAGAAAATACTGACACGCATTTATCACACAAGCCCGATAATATTGTTTGGTTTTATGCTTGTTGGTAAAAACTTTATGACGAACTTTCTCTATGCTTTCCACACATCAGGTTTATTGAAGGTCTGCCGCATACGTTTGTAGATGATGAGTTATTCCCGCCCGACAAGGTAAATTTGACTATTGTTGATGATCTTATGGATTCCGCTAGTGAAAACAGCGGGCTTGAAAAGGCATTCACCAAGTACGTGCATCATAGAAATCTAAGTATATTGTATCTGGTGCAGAACATATTTTGTCAGGGTAAAAAGAGTAGAACGATAAATTTAAACACCAAGTACATGGTTCTCTTTAATAATCCGCGTGATAAATTGCAAATTCTAACATTAGCGAGACAAATGTATCCTGGGAAAACACACTTCTTCTTGGATGCTTTTGAGGACGCTACGCGGGATCCTTATGGACACCTGCTAGTAGATTTAAGGGCTACTACACCAGAGCAACTTCGTTTAAGGTTGGGGTTCTTACCACCAGCATTGCCAGCTGTGTATATCCAGAAGAGAAATAGTTTAAAAAAGTGAGATTTAGAAGGTTACGGTCATTCTAGGCTTTTTACACAGCCGCGACAAGATGTGGGAGAGATTACGCCGTAATTGGGCTCTCTTAAAAACGCTTGTAAAAGCGACACCATCTGTCAGAAAATCTATTTTGCGCCATGCGAGCGATGATTTAATAGCTGCCATAGGGGAGATCGCCTTAAACATCCTAAAAGGACGAATTCCGCTAAAGGAACGTCAAAAAAAGATACTAAAGAAGTGGTGTAAGGCTATAAGGCGGATGTGTGATAAAACAATCCCCATAATGAAAAAGAAGCGCTTAGTGAATCAGACAGGTGGTTTCATAGGACCGCTATTGGGGTTTGCAATTCCATTAATAACGAGTTTGCTTTTTAACAAATAATGGATCATGCGGAGAAAATGTACTTGGTTCCAAAACACGAGCTCAAGAGGGTGAGACAGGTCTTTACAACGCCGACCGGTGTAAGGCAGAGCGTGATACAACGACTGGATGATGAAATTAACGGTATTTTACACAGCTCTGGATTGCCGGATGATGTGAAAATTAAAAGATACACCGATATAATGCAAAGATACTTGGTTCTAGCCAAACAGGAGACTAAAGAGCTAGCGACTTTAAACCTTGTTAACCAATCTGATCCTGATCATCAACAACTGCCAAATACAACCGCTGATAAATACGATTCTGTCCTTGAAATTGTAACACATGTCAACCCCCGTTTTAAGAAAAATGCTGAACTTTTGTTAAGCAGGTTGAAGCAGAATACCAGTGTTGCAAAGTGGAATGATAAAGGTGAATTTATTTATAAGGGTCATGTTATTCCTGGTTCTAACATGATGGATCTTGTGCGCAATGCGACGCAAAACCACAGACTGTCAAAAAACAAAAACCCGCCAGGCTGGGTTGCATTTATGCATGCCATGGCGGACATAAATATGCCGTCTACTGTTGTGGGTAATTCATCTACTAGAGAGATTCTGGATGGTTTAAAAACGAAGTTGAATGAGTCGCCTGTAAGTGCCACACCTATCAAGAGGAAGAAAGGGGCGTGTTGACGAAAGGGGTTTTGGTAGACAATGAAAAGGGGCGTGGTACCTGTCACTTTTTGACAAATAATATAGAAGCTTCACTACTAGTATATTATCTCTACACAGAGATATTCCCTGCAGTCCTGTGTTACATAGGACTGCAGGGAACATCTACTACATTATCTGTACCCAGAGAGCTATCACTGTGTTATCTGATGTTTTACATAGGACTGCAGGGAACATCTACTACATTAACTGTACCCAGAGAGTTAGCACTGTGTTTTCTGTGGTGTTCATTAGGATTGCAGGTGAAAAAAAAAAAACTATTGGGCAGCACGTGGAAGGGGGGATTTCAGGGGAAAATGGAGGGAGGGAGCCCGAGTTGGGTAGACAGCCCCGGGCCTATGATACACTGTATCTGCTCCTGTAATGAATGGCTCCTGCAGTGCACGTGATGATGGATGGGACATCACACTTCTAGTCTACAGGGGTCTGAAATCTGTATGGGCAGGACCTTAAGTGCTGAAATGGAGCAATCAGGACTTTCATTAATTTTAGCTTGTGGATAAGACAACCACTTTAATGGTATGGCCACATGGGGGGGATTTTTTTCTTCTGAGGAAGTTCCACTGGCGATATGCCATGGATATTACTGTAGCTTTCACCATATTCATTACAGAGGATGAAATCACCAGTTGATAGCTGCAGTATTAATTGTCATACTGCTGATTAAAGTTGGGTCTTTAAAGATGGCAACCAGAGCAGGCGCCATAGCAACCGGTAATGCAGATCACGTACATTTAACCTCTCAGATGCTGTGGTCAAACCTGACCAGGGCATCTGAGCGCATTTAAACCCGGAACCACGCACTTCTGGATATGCTCTGGTTCCCCCATGTGGCGATCGGAGGAGCCAGAGCGTTCTTTCAGAATGACAGAAGGCTGCTGCATAGTAGTTTCTATGGAGGCCCTGTCTGTTGCTAATGCATTGGAGTCTATGAGAATAGCAATCTAATGTTTGCTTGTTATAGTTCCCTATGGGAACCACAAAAAAGTGTAAAAAAAAGGTTTTTAACCTGTTTGCTACCAGCGCCGTACATCGCTGGAGCTCCATGGGCCGGCATAGCTCTGCTGTTTCAAATAGCAGAGTCCTGTGGCTAATTACCATGACCGGCCATAATGCAGATCGCGGTAATTAACCACCTCCCGACCGCCTAACGCACGGATGCGTCCGGAAGGTGGTTGATTCATTCCTCCTGGACGCATCCGTGCGTCATCTCGCGAGACGCGAGATTTCCTGTGAACGCGCGCGCACAGGATCGGAAGGTAAGCGAGTGGATCTCCAGCCTGCCATCGGCGATCGTTCGCTGGCAGGCTGGAGATGCGATTTTTTTAACCCCTAACAGGTATATTAGACGCTGTTTTGATAACAGCGTCTAATATACCTGCTACCTGGTCCTCTGGTGGTCCCTTTTGTTTGGATCGACCACCAGAGGACACAGGCAGCTCAGTAATATGTAGCACCAAACACCACTTCACTACACCCCCCATTGTCAGTTATTAACCCCTTATTCACCCCTGATCACCCCATATAGACTCCGTGATCACCCCCCTGTCATTGATCACCCCCTTGTAAGGCTCTATTCAGACGTCCGTATGATTTTTACGGATCCACTGATACATGGATCGGATCTGCAAAACACGTACGGACATCTGAATGGAGCCTTACAGGGGGGTGATCAATGACGGAGGTGATCACCCCATATAGACTCCCTGATCACCCCCCTGTCATTGATCACCCCCCCTGTAAGACTCCATTCAGATGTCCGTATGATTTTTACGGATCCACTGATACATGGATCGGATCCGCAAAACACGTACGGACATCTAAATGGAGCCTTACAGGGGGTGATCACCCCATATAGACTCCCTGATCACCCCCCTGTCATTAATCACCCCCCTGTCATTGATCACCCCCCTGTAAGGCTCCATTCAGATGTCCGTATGTTTTTTACGGATCCACGGATACATGGATCGGATCCACAAAACACATACGGACATCTGAATGGAGCCTTATAGGGGGGTGATCAATGACAGGGGGGTGATCACCCCATATAGACTCCCTGATTACCCCCCTGTCATTGATCACCCCCATCATTGATCACCCCCCCTGTAAGGCTGCATTCAGATGTCCGTATGTTTTTTACGGATCCACGGATACATGGATCGGATCCGCAAAACACATACGGACATCTGAATGGAGCCTTATAGGGGGGTGATCAATGACAGGGGGGTGATCACCCCATATAGACTCCCTGATCACCCCCCTGTCATTGATCACCCCCCTGTCATTGATCACCCTCCTGTAAGGCTCCATTCAGACATTTTTTTTGGCCCAAGTTAGCGGAATTATTATTTTTTTCTTACAAAGTCTCATATTCCACTAACTTGTGTCAAAAAAAAAAATCTCACATGAACGCGCCATACCCCTCACGGAATCCAAATGCGTAAATTTTTTTTTACATTTATATTCCAGACTTCTTCTCACGCTTTAGGGCCCCTAGAATGCCAGGGCAGTATAAATACCCCACATGTGACCCCATTTCGGAAAGAAGACACCCCAAGGTATTCCGTGAGGGGAATATTGAGTCCATGAAAGATTGAAATTTTTGTCCCAAGTTAGCGGAAAGGGAGACTTTGTGAGAAAAAAAAATAAAAAATCAATTTCCGCTAACTTGTGCCCAAAAAAAAATAATTCTATTAACTCGCCATGCCCCTCATTGAATACCTTGGGGTGTCTTCTTTCCAAAATGGGGTCACATGTGGGGTATTTATACTGCCCTGGCATTTTAGGGGCCCTAAAGCATGAGAAGAAGTCTGGGATCCAAATGTCTAAAAATGCCCTCATAAAAGGAATGTGGGCCCCTTTGCGCATCTAGACTGCAAAAAAGTGTCACACATCTGGTATCGCCGTACTCAGGAGAAGTTGGGCAATGTGTTTTGGGGTGTCATTTTACATATACCCATGCTGGGTGAGATAAATATCTTGGTCAAATGCCAACTTTGTATAAAAAATGGGAAAAGTTGTCTTTTGCCGAGATATTTCTCTCACCCAGCATGAGTATATGTAAAAAGACACCCTAAAACACATTGCCCAACTTCTCCTGAATACGGTGATACCACATGTGTGACACTTTTTTGCAGCCTAGGTGGGCAAAGGGGCCCACATTCCAAAGAGCACCTTTAGGATTTCACAGGTCATTTACCTACTTACCACACATTAGGGCCCCTAGAATGCCAGGGCAGTATAACTACCCCACAAGTGACCCCATTTTGGAAAGAAGACACCCCCAGGTATTTCGTGATGGGCATAGTGAGTTAATGGAAGTTTTTATTTTTTGTCACAAGTTAGTGGAATATGAGACTTTGTAAGAATTTTTTTTTTTTTTTTAAATCATAATTTTCCGCTAACTTGTGACACAAAATAAAAGATTCTAGGAACTCGCCATGCCCCTCACGGAATACCTTGGGGTGTCTTCTTTCCAAAATGGGGTCACTTGTGGGGTAGTTATACTGCCCTGGCATTTTAGGGGCCCGAATGCGTGAGAAGTAGTTTGAAATCAAAATCTGTAAAAAATGGCTGGTGAAATCCGAAAGGTGCTTTTTGGAATGTGTTTTGGGGTGTCATTTTACATATACCCATGCTGGGTGAGATAAATATCTCGGTCAAATGCCAACTTTGTATAGGGGCCCACATTCCAAAGAGCACCTTTAGGATTTCACAGGTCATTTACCTACTTACCACACATTAGGGCCCCTAGAATGCCAGGGCAGTATAACTACCCCACAAGTGACCCCATTTTGGAAAGAAGACACCCCCAGGTATTTCGTGATGGGCATAATGAGTTCATGGAAGTTTTTATTTTTTGTCACAAGTTAGTGGAATATGAGACTTTGTAAGAAATTTTTTTTTTTTTTAAAAATCAAGTCTCATATTCCACTAACTTGTGACAAAAAATAAAAACTTCCATGAACTCATTATGCCCATCACGAAATACCTGGGGGTGTCTTCTTTTCAAAATGGGGTCACCTTTCGGATTTCACCGGCCATTTTTTACAGATTTTGATTTCAAACTACTTCTCACGCATTCGGGCCCCTAAAATGCCAGGGCAGTATAACTACCCCACAAGTGACCCCATTTTGGAAAGAAGACACCCCAAGGTATTTTGTGATGGGCATAGTGAGTTCATGGAAGTTTTTATTTTTTGTCACAAGTTAGTGGAATATGAGACTTTGTAAGAAAAAAAAAGAAAAAAAATCATCATTTTCCGCTAACTTGTGACAAAAAATAAAAAGTTCTATGAACTCACTATGCCCATCAGCGAATACCTTAGGGTGTCTACTTTCCGAAATGGGGTCATTTGTGGGGTGTTTGTACTTTCTGGCCATTGTAGAACCTCAGGAAACATGACAGGTGCTCAGAAAGTCAGAGCTGCTTTAAAAAGCGGAAATTCACATTTTTGTACCATAGATTGTAAACGCTATAACTTTTACCCAAACCATTTTTTTTTACCCAAACATTTTTTTTTAATCAAAGACATGTAGAACAATAAATTTAGAGAAAAATTTATATATGGATGTCGTTTTTTTTTGCAAAATTTTACAACTGAAAGTGAAAAATGTCATTTTTTTGCAAAAAAATCGTTAAATTTCGATTAATAACAAAAAAAAGTTAAAATGTCAGCAGCAATGAAATACCACCAAATGAAAGCTCTATTAGTGAGAAGAAAAGGAGGTAAAATTCATTTGGGTGTTAAGTTGCATGACCGAGCAATAAACGGTCAAAGTAGTGTAGGTCAGAAGTGTAAAAAGTGGCCTGGTCATTAAGGGTGTTTAAGCTAAGGGGGCTGAGGTGGTTAAAGACTTTAGATGCCGTGATCGAGTGAGATCACGGCATCTAAATGCGCAAAAACCCGGAAGGCCAATGTGGGCTTTGGTAGTTGCGCTGAACACTGTAAGCCTCGCTGACGAGGCTTTAAGTGTTCATGCTGCAATTCTTATTTTGGCCGCCGGATGGCAGGCCAGGATAAGAAATGATCAATTTCTAGTGTAAATCTCATTTTAAACATCTCTGAAAGAACAAAATTAAAAATTAAAAAACATCATTTATAGGCTCATATATGAGCTTCAAAATTATCACAAAAAATAAAAAGTAAATGTTAAAAAATTATAGAAAATTTAAAAGTTTTAATCACCCCCTTTCTGTATAATAAAAAAAATACTTAAATAACAATAAATATAAACATCATGGGTATAATCGCGACTGAAAAACGCCCATACTATTAAAATATATATAAAAAAATATTCCAATACGGCGAATGGTGTAATGGAAAAGAGGGTTAAAATGGCCGAATTGCCATTTTTTCATTGCTTCTCTTACCCAAATTTGTTTGGTAAAAAAATGGGAAAAGTTGTCTTTTGCCGAGATATTTCTCTCACCCAGCATGGGTATATGTAAAAAGACACCCCAAAACACATTGCCCAATTTCTCCTGAGTACGGTGATACCAGATGTGTGACACTTTTTTGCAGCCTAGGTGGGCAAATGGGCCCACATTCCAAAGAGCACCTTTCGGATTTCACAGGGCATTTTTTACACATTTTGATTTCAAACTACTTCCCACACATTAGGGCCCCTAAAATGCCAGGGCAGTATAACTACCCCACAAGTGACCCCATTTTGGAAAGAAGACACCCCAAGGTATTTCTTGATGGGCATAGTGAGTTCATGGAAGTTTTTATTTTTTGTCACAAGTTAGTGGAATATGAGACTTTGTAAGAAAAAAAAAAAATCATCATTTTCCGCTAACTTGTGACAAAAAATAAGAAATTCTAGGAACTCTCCATGCCCCTCATGGAATACCTTGGGGTGTCTTCTTTCCAAAATGGGGTCACTTGTGGGGTAGTTATACTGCCCTGGCATTTTAGGGGCCCTAATGCGTGAGAAGTAGTTTGAAATCGAAATGTGTAAAAAATGCCCTGTGAAATCTGAAAGGTGCTTTTTGGAATGTGGGCCTATTTACCCACCTAGGCTGCAAAAAAGTGTCACACATCTGGTATCGCCGTACTCAGAAGAAGTAGGGCAATGTGTTTTGGGGTGTCTTTTTACATATACCCATGCTGGGTGAGAGAAATATCTTGGCAAAAGACAACTTTTCCCATTTCTTTATACAAAGTTGGCATTTGACCAAGATATTTCTCTCACCCAGCATGGGTATATGTAAAATGACACCCCAAAACACATTCCCCAACTTCTCCTGAGTACGGCGATACCACATGTGTGACACTTTTTTGCAGCCTAGATGCACAAAGGGGCCCAAATTCCTTTTAGGAGGGCATTTTTAGACATTTGGATCCCAGACTTCTTCTCGCGCTTTAGGGCCCCTAAAATGGCAGTATAAATACCCCACATGTGACCCCATTTTGGAAAGAAGACACCCCAAGGTATTCAATGAGGGGCATGGCGAGTTCATAGAATTTTTTTTTTTTTGCCACAAGTTAGCGGAAATTGATATTTTTTTTTTCTCACAAAGTCTCCCTTTCCGCTAACTTGGGACAAAAATTTCAATCTTTCATGGACTCAATATGCCCCTCAGCGAATACCTTGGGGTGTCTTCTTTCCAAAATTGGGTCATTTGTGGGGTGTTTGTACTGCCCTGGCATTTGAGGGTCTCCGCAATCATTACATGCATTAGGAGTTTCTGCTATTCTCCTTATATTGAGCATATGGGTAATAAGATTTATTATTTTTTCCGTTCAGCCTCTGGGCTGAAAGAAAAAATGAACGGCACAGATTTCTTCATTCGCATCGATCAATGTGGATGAAAAAATCTCTGCCCAAAAAAAAAAAAGGAATGGAAAGGCGTCTGCCAGGACATAGGAGCTCCGCCCAACATCCATACCCACTTAGCCCGTATGCCCTGGCAAACCCGATTTCTCCATTCACATCAATCGATGTGGATGAATAAATCATTGCTGGGATTTATATATATTTTTTTATATACAAAGTGTTTGCCAAAGCATATGAACACCGCCGCCCCCTCAGCTCATATGCCTCGGCAAACGTATTTTTTACTGCAGAGGAGAAATCTCGTCTTGCAGCGCCGCATACACCGACTTTTGTGTAATCTGACAGCAGCGCAATGCTTCTGTCAGAATGCACATCAGTGCTGCAGCTAGTCGATCGGTTGGTCCACCTGGAAGGTAAAAAAAACAAAACAAAAAAGAAAAAACCAGGCCGCAACGCATTAAATTTATCAACTTTATAATAACATTTGAACGGAACATCTAAACTTTATTTAACTTTTTGAACAGAACGTTAACTTTTTTGCTTACCGGTATTTTTTTTTTTTTACCTTTTATAGGACAAACCTCTCCTTCCCCATGGGACAATGTGCAAAGCGCAAATCGCCCAAAGATGTGGCGAAGTACATTATGCACTTTGTCCCAGGTGTAAGGAGAGGTTTGCAGCAGCTGTGAGTGAAAGGGCCCTAATAGCCCTGTCTGCCTGTCCTGTGAGATGCAATCCCTATGCTAACTGTACCTGTATGTGGTACTTCCGGAAACACTCCCCAAAGCATAGGGCCGGGTGGTCAGGGCAGTCAGGACAGAAATAGCGGGTGTCACGCCTTATTCCACTCCTGCTACAGACACAACATCTTTTTCGGGGTGACGGTTGGGTTGAGGTACCAGCAACGACATTGGGGAAATGTCGCTCGTGTAGACGGCTCACTACACTGGTGGTTGGGGCCACGGAACCTCCTGGATACAGGAGGTTCTCGATGATCTCTTCCTGAAATTTGAGGAAGGATCCTGTTCTCCCAGCCTTACTGTAGAGAACAAAACTATTATAGGCAGCCAATTGAATCAAATATACAGACACCTTCTTATACCAGCGTCTGGTGCGTCGGGAAACTAAATAAGGAGCCAACATCTGGTCATTGAAGTCCACCCCTCCCATGAGCGCATTATAGTCGTGGACTGAGAGAGGCTTTTCAATGACACTGATTGCCCATTCTATTTGTATTGTCGTGTCTGCGTGAATGGAGGAGAGCATGTAAACGTCACGCTTGTCTCTCCATTTCACCGCGAGCAGTTCTTCGTTACACAAAGCAGCCCTCTCCCCCCTTGCAAGACGGGTGGTAACGAGCCGTTGGGGGAAGCCCTGACGACTAGGTCGCACGGTGCCACAGCAGCCAATCTGTTCTAGGAACAAATGGCTGAAGAGGGGCCCACTTGTGTAAAAATTGTCCACATAAAGATGGTACCCCTTGCCAAATAAGGGTGACACCAAGTCCCAGACTGTCTTCCCACTGCTCCCCAGGTAGTCAGGGCAACCGACCGGCTCCAGGGTCTGATCTTTACACTCATAGATCTGAAATTTGTGGGTATAGCCTTTAGCCCTGTCACAGTGCTTATAAAATTTGACCCCATACCGGGCGCGCTTGCTTGGGATGTATTGTTTGAAGCCAAGGCGCCCAGTAAAATGTATAAGGGACTCGTCTACGCAGATGTTTTGCTCAGGGGTATACAAATCTGCAAATTTGTTGTTGAAGTGGTCTATGAAGGGCCGAATTTTGTGGAGCCGGTCAAAAGCTGGGTGGCCTCTGGGACGGGAGGTGGTGTTGTCGCTAAAGTGCAGGAAACGCAGGATGGCCTCAAATCGTGCCCTGGACATAGCAGCAGAGAACATGGGCATGTGAGGAATTGGGTTCCTGGACCAATATGACCGCAATTCATGCTTTTTGGTTAGACCCATGTTGAGGAGAAGGCCCAGAAAAAAAATTTATTCGGAAACTTGGACGGGTTTCCACCGGAAAGGCTGGGCATAATAGCTTCCCGGGTTGGCGGCTATAAATTGAGTGGCATACCGATTTGTTTCTGCCACGACTAAGTCCAAGAGCTCCGCAGTCAAGAACAGCTCAAAAAATCCCAGTGCCGAACCGATCTGAGCTGTCTCAACCCGAACTCCAGACTGGGCGGTGAAAGGGGGAACTAATGGTGCGGCTGAAATTGGGGACTGCCAATCAGGGTTTGCCAGCACCTCAGGGACTCTAGGGGCTCTACGAGCCTGTCTGTGCGGTGGCTGCGATGGGGTAACTATTGCACGTGCCACCGTACCAGCTTCAGCTGCCCTTCTGGTGCTCGCCACTTCACCATGTTGTACGGCAGTGCTGGTACTAGGTCCAGGGAGGGCTGCGCTGCTGGTGTATGCCTCACCACGTAATCCGACAGCGCCAGCCCCACTCTGCTGCCCTTGAAGCAGATCCTGCGCAACCTGTGATCTAGCAACAAGGGGCCGGGTACGCCTGGTGCTATCAGGGACTTCAACCTCCTCGTCCGAACTTTGGGTCAGACTGCCACTGCTTTCTACAGGTTCATTTTCTGACCCGCTAGATTCGTCAGATGAGGGTTCCCATTCCTCAGCCGACTGGGTCAGAATCCTGTAGGCCTCTTCAGAAGAATACCCCCTGTTTGACATTTGGACTACTAAATTTAGGGGTATTCCCTGAGACTACCCAAGAAAAAAAGCAAGCCTTTCTTTCAAATGGGAGGCTAGCGAAGTACCGGAGGCCGCTGCGATTGATAAAAAATATCAAAACTGATTTTTTTTATCGCCGCAGCGCTTGTAAAGTGATTGTGCAGTGATCAAAAAAATATAAATTTTTTGTCACTGCGGCGGGGCGGGCGTGGGTGAACGCACGTGTGGGCGACCGATCAGGCCTGATCGGGCAAACACTGCGTTTTGGGTGGAGGTTGAACTAAGGTGACACTAATACTACACTGCTCAAAAAAATAAAGGGAACACAAAAATAACACATCCTAGATCTGAATTAATTAAATATTCTTCTGAAATACTTTGTTCTTTACATAGTTGAATGTGCTGACAACAAAATCACACAAAAATGGAAATCAAATTTTTCAACCCATGGAGGTCTGGATTTGGAGTCACTTTCAAAATTAAAGTGGAAAAACACACTACAGGCTGATCCAACTTTGATTTAATGTCCTTAAAACAAGTCAAAATGAGGCTCAGTAGTGTGTGTGGCCTCCACGTGCCTGTATGACCTCCCTACAACGCCTGTGCATGCTATTGATGAGGTGGCGGACGGTCTCCTGAGGGATCTCCTCCCAGACCTGGACTAAAGCATCTGCCAACTCCTGGACAGTCTGTGGTGCAACGTGACGTTGGTGGATAGAGCGAGACATGATGTCCCAGATGTGCTCAATTGGATTCAGGTCTGGGGAACGGGCGGGCCAGTCCATAGCATCAATGCCTTCGTCTTGCAGGAACTGCTGACACACTCCAGCCACATGAGGTCTAGCATTGTCTTGCATTAGGAGGAACCCAGGGCCAACAGCACCAGCATATGGTCTCACAAGGGGTCTGAGGATCTCATCTCGGTACCTAATGGCAGTCAGGCTACCTCTGGCGAGCACATGGAGGGCTGTGCCGCCCTCCAAAGAAATGCCACCCCACACCATTACTGACCCAATGCCAAACCGGTCATGCTGGAGGAAGTTGCAGGCAGCAGAACGTTCTCCACGGCGTCTCAAGACTCTGTCACATCTGTCACATGTGCTCAGTGTGAACCTGCTTTCATCTGTGAAGAGCACAGGGCGCCAGTGGCGAATTTGCCAATCTTGGTGTTCTCTGGCAAAGGCCAAACGTCCTGCACGGTGTTGGGCTGTAAGCACAACCCCCACCTGTGGACGTCGGGCCCTCATATCACCCTCATGGAGTCTGTTTCTGACCGTTTGAGCAGACACATGCACATTTGTGGCCTGCTGGAGGTCATTTTGCAGGGCTCTGGCAGTGCTCCTTCTGTTCCTCCTTGCACAAAGGCAGAGGTAGCGGTCCTGCTGCTTGGTTGTTGCCCTCCTACGGCCCCCTCCACGTCTCCTGATGTACTGGCCTGTCTCCTGGTAGCGCCTCCATGCTCTGGACACTACGCTGACAGACACAGCAAACCTTCTTGCCACAGCTCGCATTGATGTGCCATCCTGGATAAGCTGCGCTACCTGAGCCACTTGTGTGGGTTGTAGACTCCGTCTCATGCTACCACTAGAGTGAAAGCACCGCCAGCATTCAAAAGTGACCAAAACATCAGCCAGGAAGCATAGGAACTGAGAAGTGGTCTGTGATCACCACCTGCAGAACCACTCCTTTATTGGGGGTGTCTTGCTAATTGCCTATAATTTCCACCTGTTATCTATCCCATTTGCACAACAGCATGTGAAATTGATTGTCACTCAGTGTTGCTTCCTAAGTGGACAGTTTGATTTCACAGAAGTGTGATTGACTTGGAGTTACATTGTGTTGTTTAAGTGTTCCCTTTATTTTTTTGAGCAGTGTATTATAGATCTGACTGTGATCAGTTTTGATCACTTACAGATACTATAAAAGTACAAATGCTGATTAGCGATACGCTAATCAGCGAATCAGTGACTGCGGTGCGGTGGGCTGGGCGCTAAACGATCGCTAACTACCTAACCAAGGGGCCTAAACTATCCTAAACCTAACAGTCAATACCATTGAAAAAAAAAAGGGACAGTTTACACTGATCACTTTTTTCCCTTTCACTAGTGATTAACAGGGGTGATCAAGGGGTTAATTGGGGTGATGGGGGTGATCTGGGGCTAAGTGTAGTGTTTGGTGGCTACTCACTGTGATATCTGCTCCTCTGCTGGAACCAACCGACCAAAAGGACCAGCAGAGGAGCAGAGAAGCCATATAACACCTTATATTTATAAATATAAGGTGTTAGATGGCTTGTGATTAGATTTTTTGAAAATCATCAACCTGCCAGCGACGTCTGGTATCTGCACAGACGGATCCGCTCCTATAATGCAAACGATGGTATCCGTTCAGAACGGATCCGTCTGCATTATATTTCAGAAAAAAAAGTCTAATTGTTAGTCAGACGGATCCGTCCTGACTTTGCATTGAAAGTCAATGGGGGACGGATCCGTTTGAAATTGCACCATATTGTGTCAACGTCAAACGGATCCGTCCCCATTGACTTACATTGTAAGTCTGGACGGATCCGTTTGGCTCCTCACGGCCAGGCGGACACGAAAGCGCTGCAAGCAGCGTTCGGGTGCCCGCCTTCTGAGCGGAACGGAGGCGAAACGGAGCCATACTGATGCATTCTGAGCGGATCCTTATCCACTCAGAATGCATTGGGGCTGTACGGATCCGTTCGGGGACGCTTGTGAGAGCCTTCAAACGGAACTCACATCAATGCCACACAACTCCAGGTACATTTAAGGGAGGTGAAAGGCACCCAAGTGTCACATTAGACCATTCAAAACCATTTACATCAGCATGGTCTGCATGCTAGACGACCTGCAAGGGTACCTGACCAGACCACCAGGCACAGGCGTTATCGTCTTGTATGGGCCAGAAAGCATCTACTCTGGATGAGAGACCAGTGGGCCTCAGTGCTATTCTCTGATGAAAGTCGATTCACCCTGAGCAAAAATGATGATGGTCAATGATATTGGAGACGTCAAGTAGAGCACTAACTGTTGTCATCAGACTAGCCTTTGGTGGTGGTGGTGGTGGTGGTACAGTGTGGGCAAGTGTGTCTAGTCAATACAGAACTTCTCTACACTGTGAAAGGTACAGTGAGAAGCCCATACTAATGGAATAACATGAATAACTTGAATAACATCATCGATCCAGTCATTGTGCCTCTGCGTGAACAACACAGGCCTATTTCATCTTCATGGACAACAATGCATCAGTTCATTGAGGTCGCATCATTAGGGAACGGCTGCTGGAGACTGGGGTACCTCAAATGGAGTCGCTTGCACTTTCTCTAGACCTGAATCCCATTGAAAACCTATAGGATCAGCTGATTCGCCGTGTAGAGGCTCGTAACTCTGTACCCCAGAACCTCAATAACCTGAGGGCAGCCCTTCAAGAAGAGAGGGATTCCATGCCTCAGCAGACAATTAGTCGACTTGTGAACCGCATGAGATATCCTTATCAAGCTGTAATTGATGCTCGTGGCCACATGACAAGTTATTGAGACACTGACATATTTTGTGGGGGTATACCCACCACTGTTGTTGGCTTTTGTTTTAATAAATTGTTTGAGATGAGGAAATCAACATTGTATGCTTCTACTTAAATGCCCTACTTTCATGATATAATATCATTGTAGCATGAACTTTTCCATAAATTTCACCCTAAAGCAAAATATCCCTAACTTTTTGTGAGTAGTGTACTGTATAATAAACCATCATTTTTCTTAGCAATGTGGGCACATATGAACATGGGACCAACACAGATGCCTTTAGCTGCCAAAAACAGGTAGGTTAACAGAGCAGTCTAATGCTTTGAATTTACCTGGTATATTAACCCCTTAAGGACCCTGCCATTTTTCACCTTAAGGACCAGGACATTTTTTGCAAATCTGACATGTGTCACTTTATGTGGTGATAACTTTAAAATGCTTTTACTTATCCAAGCCATTCTGAGATTGTTTTCTTGTCACATATTGTACTTCATGACAGTGGTAAAATTGAGTCAAACATTTTTTTTTTATTTATAAAAAAATGCCAAATTTACCCAAAATTTAGAAAAATTAGCAAATTTAAAAATTTCAATTTCTCCACTTTTATAGAAGATAGTAATACCTCCAAAAATAGTTATTACTTTACATTCGCCATATGTCTACTTCATGTTTGGATCATTTTGTGAATATAATTTTATTTTTTGGGGACGTTAGAAGGCTTATAAGTTTAGAAGCACATCTTGAAATTTTTCAGAAAATTTCCAAAAGCCACTTTTTAAGGACTAGTTCAGGTCTGAAGTCACTTTGTGAGGCTTACATAATAGAAACCACCCTGAGAGACATAGTTTTTTCAGTTTTTGGGCGATTGTCTTAGGTAGGGTTAGGTCATGTGGTATCTTTATAGAGTAGGTTGTTACGGACGTAGCAATACCTAATACGTATACTTTTTTTTATTTACTTAAGTTTTACACAATAACAGCATTTTTTAAACAAAAAAAATTATGTTTTAGTGTTTCCATATTGTTTCCATATTCTGCTCATTTTTTGCGGGATGAGGTGACTGTTAGATTGGTATTATTTTGTGGGGTATATGCCTTTTTGATCGCTTGGTGTTGCACTTTTAGTGATGTAAGGTGACCAAAAAATGGTTTATTTAGCACAGCTTTTATTTTATTTTTTTGACTGTGTTCACCTGAGTGGTTAGGTCATGTGTTAGTTTTATAGAGCAGGTCGATACGGACATGGCGATACCTAATATGTGTACTTTTCTTTTTCCCCCTATCATTTACAAGTTTTTTTCCCTTTATTTCGGCAAAAGGATATTTTTTTTTTACTTGAAACTTTACTTTTTTTTCACTTTGTTTTTTTTCCCACTCTGGGACTTCAACTTTTGGGTGTCTGATCCCCTTTTACAATGCATTATTGGAATGTATTGGACTTATGTATTGGAGTGCATTGGCTGTATGTGTAATACAGTGTGTATTACACATACAGCTTCCTGCCTGTGAGATCCAGGGGGCTGTATCTCACAGGCTCTCCCCCGGAAGGCAGCCACGATGCCTAAGGAAGGCATTGTGCCGCTTTCCATGCCATCGGGTCCCCGTCACAGCAGCACGGGGACCGGATGGCAGCTCCGATACCTGCGAGGACATCGCATGTGTGGACCACGGCACATCAAGTTTTAATGCGCCAGCATCGGTGATTTCACCGCTGCCGGCGCATGCAGCAGGGGTACGGCTTTCAGTGACTGCCGGACCCCTGCCGCGGATCGGGCGGGTGCATCTTCTACATGTACGGCGCTGGTCCTTAAGTCACGGACATCTGCGCTGTACATGTACGGCACGGGTCCTCTACTAGTTATTGCATTACTACAATGCTTTGAATTGAACTGGTATATTGGCGCAGTATGACAATGCATTAAACTACACAATTTTAAATGGTAACAAGTGTAATGTATGCTGCAGTGCTGATTGCCTGGGAATATACCTTTTTAAAACACTGTAGACCTTTGCGTTTTAAAGGTTAGCTGCAGCAGAAAATCATGTTTAGTGCTTGCAGTACATTACATGTAGCCAGTAGTTCTCCCCTCACTGTAAAACACACATACAACTTGGACTCTGACCTTATGCATTCACTCTCTTATACAACCCTGACCTTTTCTACCTATTTGTTCAATCTACCTAACTAAATATGTCCTTAAACTGTTCCTGAAACACACTAATATGGCTGGCCTGTGTCTGTAACTTCTTGCTGCCAGAAACATCATCTCGTATGACAGGTTAAAGAGAACCTTTCATGCAATTTTATTAAGGGACATATATATACCTGTAGGATTAATTCAGAAAAAAATATATATTGTTTGACGACCCAATGTATTGAATGGTTAACTAGATTAATAAGTGTCGCTAGCTAGATATATACCTGTACTTGGATGGATAGTGATGGATGAACATCGGCCGGGACGGTTCGTGAGCGCGATCAAATGTTCGCGAACCACAAGTTCGCGGCGGGCCCCATTTACTTTAATGGCAGGCGAACCTCAAAAACCTTCAGCTCATATTTGCAGCCACCAAATACTTAGTAGAAGTGCACAAATAGTCCCACAACATGGACAGTGACATACTAGAGGGGGATCAATGACAAAAATTCCAACAAAAAATATGTATCTTAATTAGGGAACATTTTTATGCGTCTTAAAGGGAAATTCTCTGAAATGTGCCCTGTTGGAGCCTAGAAAAAATGTATTTTAGGCCACGGGAGTACGGGCCTTAAAAATTATGCATTCACCTGACATTAAAAATATTCTGATTATATGGCTCGAGGTACATTATGCAGTCAATGGATAAAAATTTTACTGTAGGCCACTGGACTACAGGCCCCAAACATTAGGAATTCAGCGGACAGAAAAGATCAAGTGTTTATGTGGCCAGAGATATATTACACGGTCAATGGATATCAATTTTACTGCAGGCCAGTACAAATACAGGTCAAATACATATGTTTAAAAGAACTAAAAATATAAAATTGGATTAAAAACATGCCTAACGAAATCTCCCCTCTTGAAAAAAACCCTAATGATAATAGTTGAAACATGTGGTCGTCACAGGTGTTGAATTCCTCCGAGGCCCAAAACATTAGGCATTCAACGGACAGAAAAGGCCTTTTATGCCTCATTATTTACATGACAGGGACCATTCTTTCTTCATGGTGTTGTAGGATATGCGTGGGCTGGCATGAGGAAATTAAATTAAACGTGGTCATCACAGGTGTTGAATTCCTCCGAGATCCATGCCTCATTCATTTTTAGAAATGTGAGGTAGTCCACACTGTCGTGAGCTAGGCGAGTGTGCTTATCGTTCACGATCCCCCCCTGCTGCGCTGAACATCCTTTCGGACAGGACACTCAACGAGGGCCAAGCCAAGAGTTCCATGGCAAATTGTGCCAGCTCTGGCCACAAGTCAAGCCTGCTCACCCAGTAGTCCAGGGGTTCCTTGCTTCTCATAGGGTCCACATCGGCCATTAACCCGATGAAGTCGGGCACCTGTCCTAGGCGTTCCCTGAGGCTGGATCTGGAGGGTGGCTGTTGATGGGTTGTCTGCAAGAATGATCTCATATCCGGTGACCAACACATCTTCAAACATCCCTCTTCTTGCATGCGCTGTTGGTTTGGTACCCGCAACTGTTTCTCTGTGAGTAGAAATTCCTCTGCCCGTGCCTCAAAAGCAGAATGCAACATTTCTCAAAGCAAGGCCTGGAAGTGCTGCATTCTGACAGCCCTCTGTGATGCTGGTAACATGTCCGCCATTTTGTGTTTGTACCGGGGGTCTAAGTACATTGCCACCCAGTACTGGTCCTTGCTCTTTATGCTTTTTATACAGGGGTCCCTCTTCAAACACTGGAGCATGAAGGCCCCCATTTGCACTAAACTGCGATTATGGCAATAGAAAATAGGGAGAGGCGCTCATAGGGTAGTAAGCAACGATAATTCAGCTTAGCGTAATGAATGGAGTATGCTCACCTTTTGGTATTGTGCGTATGTAAGCACAACGTCCGTAAGGGCAGATACACAAGGGAAGGGGGTCAGTGCTGCCAGTACCCGTTCAATCCTTTTGGATGGAGTTGCCAAAACTCCTAAGGACTGTTGAGGAAGTGATGAATGGTTTGTGTACTAGTACACTGTGTGGGTACTTCTTTGGCGCAGAAAAACGACCTTGATTCGGGGACTTTTGGTATAATTGCTATTTATTGTTCGATGGACAACGCGTTTCGGAGTTTATAACTGCTTTCTCAAGTCTTGGGGGCACCAACAGCAAGACTGGCCAGATGGCTGGAGACTCCCTCTGGTGTGTGCTGCTGTGTATTGCGCCGCTCCAAAACGCGTTGTCCATCGAACAATAAATAGCAATTATACCAAATGTCCCTGAATTGAGGTCGTTTCTGTGCGCCAAAGAAGTACCCACACAGTGTGCTAGCACACAAACCATTCATCATTTGCACTAAACTGGAAGCGGTAGAGTGGCCTGGCTCCTGCTCATCGTCCAGGATAATGTCATCCTCGGTCTCCTCCCCCCAGCCACGGACAACACCAGGGATCCCAGAAAAGTTTAAAGCATGCTCTTCTTGCTCCTCCTCCGCCCCGGCACCATCCTCCTCTGACTCCTCTTCAGACTCCTGTTGATTTGTCTCAGATGGAGTAGCCCCCCTGGGAATTCATCCATCCATGGCGACTTCCTCATCTTCCTGCTCCTCGACGGCTTGATCAATGACACAACGAAAATGCATGTTCCAGAAAGAGGGCGTAAAGTATGATATCACTGATGGCTCCCTGTCTGCGACTGACCAGTTTGGTGATCTCATCAAATGGTCGCAGAAGTCTGCATGCATCGTGCATGAGCAGCCACTGGCGCAGTGAAAAAAAAACAAGCTCCCAGAACCTGTCCTGCCACAGAGTTCGTACAGGTAGTCGTTAATTGCACGTTTCTGCTGGAGCAGCCTATCAAGCATATATAAGGTGGAGTTCCGGGCAGTCACAAATCAGATGTCTGACGGGCAGGTGTTGTCGCCGCTGAACGTCAGCAAGGCGAGCCATGGCCGTGGAAGATCTAAAATGGGTAGAAATTTTCCTGGCCTGCCGCAAGATGTCCTGGACCCCGGGGTATTTGGCAACGAATCGCTGCACGACTAAGTTCGGGACGTGTGCCATGCACGGAACATGTGTCATTTTGCCCTGTTTTAGTGCGCTCAGCAGATTGGTACTGTTGTCGCACACCACTTTACCAACCAAATTGAGCGGGGTTAGCCACTGATCGGCCTGTGACACTGATCGGCCTGTGACTGCAAAGCTGAAAAGAGTGCAGGACCGGTGTGGCTCTTGGCTTCCAGGCACAACAGCTGCAGCACAGCATGGCAACATCTCACCTGGCACGTCGAATAGGTTCTGGGGGGCGTAGCGGAAGAGGCGTTAGCAGTGGAAAAGGAGGAGTCAGCTGAGGAGGAGACGGAGGTTGGAGTAGGAGGAGGAGAAGAAGAGGCAGGCCTGCATGCAATCCGTGGTGAGAACACCAAATCAACACGGGTGCCACGGGTTGCATGCTTGACAGCCATCAGAAGGTTCACCCAGTGGGCAGTAGAAGTTATGTACCTTCCCTGCCCGTGTTTGCTAGACCACGTGTCTGTGGTCAGATGTATCTTGGCACCGACACTGTGTGCCAGAGATACATTCACTTGGCGCTGAACATGGCCATATAGCTCTGGGATTCCCTTCTGGGAGAAATATTTCCTTCCGGGACCTTCCATTGCGGTGTGCCAATGGCTACAAATTTTCTAAAGGCCTCTGAGTCTAAAGGTTTATATGGCAGTAGTTGGCGGGCTAGCAGTTCCGACAAGCTGGCAGTCAGCCGCTGGGCAAGAGGGTTATCTACCGTCATCTTTTTACTCTCGAACATTTGTGCCACGGAAGCCTGCCTTTTGCCAGATGAACACGACGACTGCACGGCGGAAGGTGAAGTGGAGGACAAATGGGAGGAGAAGGAGAAGAGGCAGTATGTGGAGCGCCAGGAGTTTGGCTTTGTGGGTTCTGATGGTGTTGCTCCCACTGGGCTCGGTGATGGGAGGCCAGGTGCCTTCTTAAGGCGTTTGTCTCTAGGTGAGTGTTGGGCTTACCGCAACTTATGCGTTGACAGCACAGGCTGCAGATGGCAACACTATTATCAGCAGCGGACACGTTAAAAAAAGCCCACACTGCGGAGCCATGTGCCGGCGTCCTGGAAGCGCTAGATGTGACCGTGCATGGTGGCTGACTCGTTCCAGATACATTAGCAGTCTGCTTTTTACCTCCTGTCCACTGTAAGTTCTGCCTGCCTTACCTCCTCCCTATCCGCTGCTCTGTCTCTCCCTCTGAACTCCCCTCCTCTTCCTCTCTTGTGGGCACCCACATGACGTCCATCGACATGTCATCATCGTCACCTTCACCACCAATGACATTAGAGATCTCGGAGTAGCCAGCAACAGCGGGGACCACCCTCCTTGGGCTGATCTGGGTACTGTCGTCAGACTGCTGGGTGACGACCGTTGATACCTCCTCTTCCTGATCCAATGCCAAGAATGGCTGTGCATCGGTGAGGTCTTGGAACTCGAGCGGAGGGGATATGGTGGTGGTGGTTGTGGTGGTGGTGTCTTTGGGGGTGCACACAGAAGAGAGTGAAAAGGGTACAGATAGAGAGGATAAGGAGGGTGCATAAGCAGAAGGCTGAGTGAGCCACTCAACCAACTCTGGTGCGTCCTTTGACGTAATCGCAAGCAACTTCTGCAACTTCCCACTTAGGCTCCGGCCTGGTGCACCTACCCGACCCCTACAACCCCTGCGGAATGGCCTGCCTCTTCCTCTGATTGTCATTTTAAAAATGACCTTGTGACAAATTCCCTATAGAAGATCTGAATTTGTGGAAGAAGGTGTATCACACCCCTGCCTCAATCAGTTTTTTTGGGGAGCAAATAATATATCACACCAGTAGAAATTATTTGTTCCATTAGCGTTTGTCACTCAGTGTAGCTGCAGTAACTAGTGTTGATCACGAATATTCAAATTGCTTATTTTTATTGCGAATTTCGGTACTTCGAGAATTCACGAATATTTAGAATATAGTGATATATATTCGTAATTTTGACTATTCGAGATTATTTTTTAATCAGTACACATGATCCCTCCCTGCTTCTTGCTTGTGGGCCAATGAGAAGGCTGCAATATCTTAGACTTTAGGAGTAGTGTAGATTGCGAATTTTTGTAATGCAAATTTTCATAATGAGAATTTTCGTAATGGAAATTTTCATAATATTATAATTTGCTATATATTCTTGTTTTAGAATATTACGAATATCCTAAAAACGAATATATAGCAATATAGCGAATATTCCAAAAAAAATATAGAGTAATTTACCTAATATAGTGCTATAAACTTCTTTGTCTAAATAGTTTAAATTTTTTTCTCATCTGAAGTTCAGATTGGAAAAAAATTACAACTATAAAAAAAAAAGATTATAGCACTATATTAGCTAAAATGTTCTACATTAGTTTTTTTTTTCGAATGTTCGCTATATTGCTATATATTCTTGTTTTAGAATATTACGAATATTCTAAAAAACTAAGGCTACTTTCACACTGCCGTTCGGGTGTCCGCTTGTGAGCTGCGTTTGAAGGGGCTCACAAGCGGCCCGAACGCATCCGTACTGCCCTAATGCATTCTGAGTGGACGCGGATCCGCTCAGAATGCATCAGTCTGGCGGCGTTCAGCCTCTGCTCCGCTCAGCAAGCGGACACCTGAATGCTGCTTGCAGCGTTCAGGTGTCCGCCTGGCCGTGCAGGGGCAAGCGGATCCGCCCAGACTTACAATGGAAGTCAATGGGGACGGATCCGCTTGAAGATGACACCATATGGCTCAATCTTCAAACGGATCCGTCCCCCATTGACTTTCAATGTAAAGCCTGGACGGATCCGTTCAGGCTACTTTCACACTTAGAATTTTTTTTAAACTATAATGCAGACGGATCCGTTCTGAACGGATCCAAACGTCTGCATTATAGGAGCGGATCCGTCTGAGCAGACATCAGATGGACCCGCTCTGAACGGCAGTGTGAAAGTAGCCTAATATATTCGTTTTTAGAATATTCGTCTTTTTTTTAAATCTGTAAAGTTGTTCCATTTTGGCATACTCCTACACGACAAGCGTCCCCGTCACCATGGGAACGCCTGGGGGTTAGAATATACCATCGTAACTGAGTATTCACGATCTCATTGATTCTCATTACAAAAATTCTCATTACGAAAATTCGCAATCAACATTACTCCTAACGAATATTCGAATTCGCGAATATTTAACTAATATTCTATGAAATATTTGTGAAATATTGCGAATTCGAATATAACACCTGCCGCTCATCACTAGCGGTAACGCAGCAGAACCACAAACAAATGCTGAAATACCTAAATGCACTATATAGAAAGAATATTATTGTTTTATCGCACCCCTGCCTCAATTAGTTTTTTTGGGGGGCAACTGGTATAACACAACAGTTGAAATGATTTGTTCCAATAGCGTTTATCACTCTGTGTAGCTGCGGTAACGTAGCAGAACCGCAAACAAATGCTGCACAACCCAAATGCACTATATAGAAAGTATATTATTGGTATATCACAACCCTTACTCAATCAGTTTTTTTGAGGGGAAAAGTGGTATATCACCCTAGTTGAAATTATTTGTTCCAATAGCGTTTGTCACTATGTGTAGCTGTGGTAACTCAGCAGAACGGCAGCAGAACAGCAAACAAATGCTGCACTACTCAAATGCAATATATAGAAAAAATATTATTGGTATATCACACCCCTGCCTCAATCAGTTTTTTGGGAGGGGCAAATGGTATATCACACCAGTTTAAATGATTTGTTCCAATAGCGTTTGTCACTATGTGTAGCTGCGTTAACGCAGCAGAACCGCATACGAATGCTGCACTACCCAAATGCACTGTTTATAAAGTATATTATTGGTATATCACATCCCTGCCTCAATCAGTTTTTTTTGGGGGGGGGGGGCAACTGGTATATCATACCAGTTGAAATTATTTGTTCGAATAACGTTTGTCACTCTGTGTACCTATTGTAACGCAGCAGAACCGCAAAAAAATGCCGCACTACCCAAATGCACTATAAAGAAAGTATATTATTGGTATATTACAACCCTGCCTCAATCAGTTTTTTGGGGGGCAACTGGTATATCACACCAGTTGAAATTATGTGATTCAATAGCGTTTGTCACTCTGTGTAGCTGTGGTAACGCATCAGAATTGCAAACAAATACTGCACTACCCAAATGCACTATATAGAAAGTTAATTATTGGTATATCACACCCCTGCCTTAATAAAAAATTTTAGGGGGCAACTGGTATATCACACCAGTTTTTTGGGAGGGGCAAATGGTATATCACACTAGTTTAAATGATTTGTTCCAATAGCGTTTGTCACTTTGTGTAGCTGCGGTAACGCAGCATAACCGCAAACAAATGCTGCACTGCCCAAAATGCACTATATAGAAAGTATATGATTGGTATATCACACCCCTGCCTTAACTCCTTAAGGACACAGCCTTATTTCACCTTAAAAAACAGGCCATTTTTTGAAAATCTGACCAGTGTCACTATATAGAAATTATATTATTGGTATATCACACCCCTACCTCAATCAGTTTTTTTGGGATTCAACTGGTGTATCACACCAGTTGAAATTATTTGTTCCAATAGCGTTTGTCACTATGTGTAGCTGCGGTAAAGCATCAGTACCGCAAACAAATGCTGCACTACCTAATTGCACTATATATAAAGTATATTATTGGTATATCACAACCCTGCCTCAATCAGTTTTTTTGGTGAGGCAACTGTTATATCATACCAGTTGAAATTATTTGTTCCAATAGGGTTTGTCACTCTGTGTAGCTGCGTAATGCAGCAGAACCGCAAACAAATGGTACACTACCCAAATGCACTATATAGAAAGTATATTATTGGTATATTACAACCCTGCCTAAATCAGTTTTTTGGGGCGGAAGCTGCTATATCACTCCAGTTAAAATTATTTATTCCAATAGCGTTTGTTACTCTGTGTAGCTGCGGTATCGCAGCAGAATCTAAAAAAAAAAAAAAAAAAATGCACTACCCAAATGCTCTATATAGAAAGTATATTATTGGTATATCACACCCCTGCCTCAATCATTTATTTTAGGGGGCAACTGGTATATCACACCAGTTGAAAATATTTGTTCCAATACGGTTTGTCACTCTGTGTAGCTGCGGTAACGCAGCAGAACTGCAAACAAATGCTGCGCCACCCAATTGCACTATATAGAAAGTATATTATTGGTATATCACACCCCTGCCTCAATCAGTTTTTTGGGGGAGGCAACTGGTGTATTACACCAGTTGAAATTATTTGTTCCATCCAATAGCGTTTGTCACTGTGTGTAGCTGCGGTAAAGCATCAGAACCGCAAACAAATGCTGCACCACCCAATTGCACTATATAGAAAGTATATTATTAGTATATCACACTCCTGCCTTAATCAGTTATTTGGGAGGGATACTGGTATATCACACCAGTTGAAATTATTTGTTCCAATAGCGTTTGTCACTCTGTATAGTTGTGGTATCGCAGCAGAATCGCAAACAAATGCAGCACTACCCAAATGCAATACATATAAAGTATATTATTGGTATATCACACCCCTTACTTAATCAGTTTTTTGGGGGGGAAACTGCTATATCACTCCAGTTAAAACTATTTGTAACAGTAGCGTTTGTCACTCTGCTTAGCAGCGGTAACTTAGCAGAACCGCAAACAAATGCTGCACTACCCAAATGCGCTATATTGAAAGTATATAATTGGTATATCACACCCCTTCCTCAATCATTTTTTTTAGGGGGCAACTGGTATATCACACCAGTTGAAATGATTTGTTCTATTAGCGTTTGTTACTCTGTGTAACATAGTACATAAGGCCGAAAAAAGACATCTGTCCATCCAGTTTGGCCTGTTATCCTGCAAGTTGATCAAGAGGCAGGCAAAAAAAAACCCTGGGAGGTAGAAGCCAATTTTCCCCACTTTAGGGGAATAAAAAATACCTTCCTGACTCCAATCAGGCAATCATAGTAACTCCCTGGATCAACGACCCCTCTCTAGTAGCTATAGCCTGTAATATTACTACACTCCAGAAATACATCCAGGCCCCTCTTGAATTCCTTTATGGTACTCACCATCACCACCTCCTCAGGCAAAGAGCTCCATAGTCTCACTGCTCTTACCGTAAATAATCCCCTTCTATGTTTGTGTACAAACCTTCTTTCCTCCAGACGCAGAGGATGTCCCCTCATCACAGTTACAGTCCTGGGGATAAATAGATGATGGGATAGATCTCTGTACTGACCCCTGATATATTTATACATATTAATTAGATCTCCCCTCAGTCGTCTTTTTTCTAAAGTGAATAACCCTAATTTTGATAATCTTTCAGGGTACTGTAGTTGCCCCATTCCAGTTATTACATTAGTTGCCCTCCTCTGGAACTTCTCCAGCTCTGCTATGTCTGCCTTGTTTACAGGAGCTCAGAACTGTACACAGTACTCCATGTGTGGTCTGACTAGCGATTTGTAAAGTGGTAGGACTATGTTCTTATCTCAGGCATCTATGCCCCTTCTGATGCAACCCATTATCTTATTGGCCTTGGCAGCAGCTGTCTGACACTGTTTTTTGCAGCTTAGTTTGCTGTTTATTAAAATTCCTAGATCCTTTTCCATGTCAGTGTTACCGAGTGTTTTATCATTTAGTATGTACGGGTGACTTGCATTATTCCTTCCCATGTGCGTAACTTTACATTTGTCTGTGTTAAACCTCATCTGCCACTTATTTGCCCAAGTCTCCAATCTATCCAGATCCCTCTGTAGTAGTATACTGTCCTCATCAGTGTAAATTACTTTACACAGTTTAGTGTCATCTGCAAAAATTGATACTTTACTATGCAAGGCTTCTACAAGATCATTAATAAATATATTGAAGAGAATAGGGTACAATACTGACCCCTGAGGTACCCCACTAGTGACAGTGACCCAATCTGAGTGTGTACCGTTAATAACCACCCTCTGCTTTCTATCATTGAGCCAGTTACATACCCACTTACAGACGTTTTCTCCGAGTCCAAGCATTCTCATTTTATATACTAACCTTTTATGTGGTACAGTGTCAAATGCTTTGGAGAAGTGTAGCTCTAGTAATGCAGCAGAACTGCAAACAAATGCTGCACTACCCAAATGCACTATATAGAAAGAAAATTAATGGTATATCACACCCCTTCCTCAATCAGTTTTTTTTGAGGGGCAAATGGTATATCACACCAGTTCAAATTATTTGTTCCATTAGCATTTTTCACTCTGTGTAGCTGCTTAACGCAGCAGAACCGCAAACAGATGGTGCACTACCCAAATGCACTATTTAGAAAGTATATTATTGGTATTTTACACCCCTGTCTCAATCAGTTTTTTTGGGGGGGCAACTGGTATATCACACCAGTTTAAATTATTTGTTCCAATAGCGTTTGTCACTCTGTGTAGCTGTGGTAACACAGCAGAACCGAAAATAAATGCTGCACTACTTAAATGCACTATATAGAAAGTATATTATTGATATATCACACTCCTGCCTTAATACCTTTTTTGGGAGGGAAACTGGTATATTACACCAGTTGAAATTGTTTGTTTCAATAGCGTTAGTCACTATGTGTAGCTGCGGTAACGCAGCAGAACCACAAACAAATGCTGCACTACTCAAATGCACTATATAGAAAGATTATTATTGGCATATCACATCCCTGCCTCAAAGATTTTTTTGGGGAGGGCAACTGGTATATCACACCAGTTGAAATTATTTGTTCAAATAGCGTTTGTCACTCTGTGTAGCTGCGGTAAAGCATCAGAACCGCAAACTAATGCTGCACTACCCAATTGCACTATATAGAAAGTATATTATTGGAATATCACACCCCTATCTTAACCACCTCAGCTCCCCTAGCTTAAACACCCTTAATGACCAGACCACTTTTTACAATTCTGCACTACACTACTTTCATGGTTTATTGCTCGGTCATACAACTTACCACCCAAATTAATTTTACCTCCTTTTCTTCTCACTAATAGAGCTTTCATTTGGTGGTATTTCATTGCTGCTGACATTTTTACTTTTTTTGTTGATAATCAAAATTTACCGAAATTTTTGCAAAAAAAATGACATTTTTCACTTTCAGTTGGAAATGTTTTTTTCTATATAAATTTTTCTCTAAATTTATTGTTCTACATGTCTTTGATAAAAAAAAATGCAATAAGTGTATATTTATTGGTTTGGGTAAAAGTTATAGCGTTTACAAACTATGGTACAAAAATGTGAATTTCCGCATTTTGAAGCAGCTCTGACTTTCTGAGCACCTGTCATGTTTCCTGAGGTTCTACAATGCCCAGACAGTAGAAAAACCCCACAAATGACCCCATTTCGGAAAGTAGACACCCTAAGGTATTCGCTGATGGGCATAGTGAGTTCATAGAACTTTTTATTTTTTGTCACAAGTTAGCGGAACATGATGATTTTTTTTTTTCTTAAAAAGTCTTATATTCCACTAACTTGTGACAAAAAATAAAAACTACCATGAACTCACTATGCCCATCACGAAATACCTTGGGGTGTCTTCTTTCTAAAATGGGGTCACTTGTGGGGTAGTTATACTGCCCTGGCATTTTAGGGCACCTAATGCGTGAGAAGTAGTTTGAATTCCAAATGTGTAGAAAATGCCCTGTGAAATCCTAAAGGTGCTCTTTAGAATTTGGGCCCCTTTGCCCACCTAGGCTGCAAAAAAGTGTCACACATGTGGTATCGCCGTACTCAGGAGAAGTTGGGCAATGTGTTTTGGGGTGTCTTTTTTGCAGCCTAGGTGCGCAAAGGGGCCCAAATTCCGTTTAGGGGGGCATTTTTAGACATTTGGATTCCAGACTTCTTCTCACGCTTTAGGGCCCCTAAAATGCCAGGGCAGTATAAATACCCCACATGTGACCCCATTTTGGAAAGAAGACATCCCAAGGTATTCTGTGAGGGGCATGGCGAGTTCATAGAAGATTTTTTTTTTTTGGCACAAGTTAGCGGAAATAGATATATATTTTTTTTTGTTTTTTTCTCACAAAGTCTCCCTTTCCGCTAACTTGTGACAAATAATAAAATCTCCCACGGACTCAATATGCCCCTCAGCGAATACCTTGGGGTGTCTACTTTCCAAAATGGGGTCACATGTGGGGTATTTATACTGCCCTGGCATTTTAGGGGCCCTAAAGCGTGAGAAGAAGTCTGGAATATGAATGTCTAAAATTTTTTACGCATTTGGATTCCGTGAGGGGTATGGTGAGTTCATGTGAGATTTTATTTTTTTGTCACAAGTTAGTGGAATATGAGACTTTGTAAGAAAAAAAAAAAAGAGATAATCAATTTGTAAAGGGGGAATATTAATCACCAATCTTTATGCAAATATCGATAATTAATATTCATAAATGGGAGGAGCCATCTATTGATGACTCCGCCCATTTATGCCTTTATATAATAATAACACACAATACCTTTGCTATACTTTACACTGATCACTAAGCTAGCTGCATGCGCCTTACTAAACTATCGCCAATAACCACACGCCACACAGATAGTTATAAACCAAACACAGTATTTATTACTAACAATACACTACGCACGCAATACTAACAATACACTACGCACGCAGTACACTACAATACAGCACTAAATATACAGTCGTAAACTACACTACACGTTCCCAATTCCATCCATCAACTAACTAGACAATTCACACATACAAGTAATATTAACATTGCAATAATACATTCATACACACAAATATCAGTAACCCATCCGCCTGACTAATCACTGTCCCTACGGGGTACGACGAGGGTTACCGGTGGTCTTACAGGGGTGTAAGCTGACCACAAATACAAAGGGTTAACAATGGGGATAATAACAGAACTGTACAGCAATGCAAGGGTAAATACCCTGCAAGGGTACATTGAGGGGGGGGGGGGGTGTGGCAGGGTTTGAGCAGGGGCTACCACCAGGGGTTAATCAGGGTAGGGGCAAGGGTCAGATCATGGGCCAGGGTGTCAAATAGGGCCACAGGATCAGGGGTACAACAGGGGAATACAATAAGGCAAGGGTTTGGGGGATCACAGGATCAGGGGTACAAACAAGGATACAATAAGGCAAGGGTTTGGGGGATCAGGGTGTCCAGTAACTGTACAGCAATGCAAGGGTAAATACCCTGCAAGGGTACATTGAGGGGGGGTGTGTGGCAGGGTTTGAGCAGGGGCTACCACCAGGGGTTAATCAGGGTAGGGGCAAGGGTCAGATCATGGGCCAGGGTGTCAAATAGGGCCACAGGATCAGGGGTACAACAGGGGAATACAATAAGGCAAGGGTTTGGGGGATCACAGGATCAGGGGTACAAACAAGGATACAATAAGGCAAGGGTTTGGGGGATCAGGGTGTCCAGTAATAGATACAGTGGGGGTAACCACAAATACAATCAGGGGAACCAGTGGCACAGGATCAGGGGTACAAACAAGGATACAATAAGGCAAGGGTTAGGGGGGATCAGGGTGTCCAGTAACACGGCAAGGGTAAATCAGGGCCCAGGGTCACATCACATCGAGGACACAAATATACTTAGGCCTTATCCAGGTGGTCATCATGGAGCTCCTCTCTCCTATGCGTCTCTGAATCTAGTCTGGTTGCAAGAGAGGGCACCTCTGGCCGGTTCGGGGTTTTATAGCCCAAAAGCAACCCCCTCCTCCTTCATAGTGTGCCTTAGTCCCCCCTCCTAGTCCCAAAAATGCTGGGAGTAATGGGCATGGCCATGGGGCAGAGGTGTGGAAAAACAGGTCTTTGATGTCTCTGATTAGAAGGTCCCCTCACAACGGTGCCACAGAGTCTGATTGCTTTGGGCCTGAACAAAAGGGGACTAGATGCTAATCAGCTGTTATCCTACAGGCTATCAGCACAAGTTTTCCTCTAAACAACTCTGCTGATAACAGTTGGAATTGCATATATGCATATATATATCCACAGATGCTTGGGGGCTCATCTATAAACACATACAAAACCGGGGGTATGAATGGGCAGCAATAAGCCCACATACATACTGTCATGCTGACATAAGTGTATATACATAGACACGTGTGCAAATACATACACACATATCTATATATACACACACCCTCGCATATATCTGGGGCATCACATACAGGGGACATATATAAGGGGGCACATATATATACTAATATAAGGGGGATTATAAGGGGGCACAGCTTCCAGGGACCACATATTTCCCACAGGGGCCACCATGAGCCCCTGGGGATCACCATGGGCATCACCCCATGATGCGGTGGTTAATGTATGCATATATATACCATACATGCCCACACGTGTTTGCAGGCATGCATGGATATATATGCACACGTCTCAACCGTTCCTCAACAATCCCCCTGTTGTCGGAATATAATACGACAATATAATGGGGGAACGGGTTGAGATATGTTTGCCCCCCTTCAACCCCATCTTTGGTGGAAGTTCAGGAAGAACTGTAGTGCACACTGATCTTTAGGTACTTAGACATCCCCAATCCAGCTTCCTCCAACCTGCCCTTCTGTCTTCTTACATCTTTAGGATACCACACACCCACAGTCTCTTGGTTAGCTGGTCTTTCTTTAACAGTCTCTTGGTGTCGGCCACCCCCACTTTGGAGTGAACACACCCCCACAGTCTCTCGGTAGTTCTGCCGATCTTCAGGTATGGCCCGCCTCCAAGGCATCTGGAGCGGGTTCACCCTCACAGTCTCAGTCCCAACTTTCTTCTATCCAACGTCTGTTTCCATCTTGATGGGTGCGGTTCTCCCGTGGACAGATTAATAGGTCTTTACAAGGCAGGTCAGACTCTCAAGCGGCGATGTCACAGTACCTAAATTCTACTGCGGAGAACACCTCCGCCACACTACACCTCCAGCCCTTCCCTTAAGAACCTCACCGTTCCAGGGTTCAAGGTGGCAAATGAATGATGCCTGTCCCTATCGTGACCTAACCTTATCCCCATTCACACAAAACACATGTCACATCCCTCCCAACACCACCAAATTCCATTAAATGTGTGTACCCATAGAGACTATTGCAACCTGGCATATCTCTACACCTCCAAAGACACAGGTAGGTCGCAGACCCCTGTGTCAATGGGAAACTACTATAGGATGCAAATGTGTACAGCCAAATAATAACTCACCGCAATGCGTTGGGCGAGTTTCCCTGGGTATAGGCTGTCACACATTTGTACCTAGAGTGTCTATGGGTACACAATCAACCAACAAACATAATCAATAAATACAATGTGCTATGGGGTTTCAGGGTAGTACAAGTTATACGTCCCGAACCCTCATAGGAAACAAAGTGTGTCCATACAATATTTGGCTACAGGAACAATATTAGCGTTATGTCCTGAGCCTCCTCCTTTGGTTAGTTCGGTAAAGTTCTGTCTGGTTCTGGTGTATTTTGTCAATAAGTCCCTTGACCCTCCGATGACTATGACCAGAACCAGAAGAAGTTTCACTGGGTGAAACAAGTGAATAAGTTCTTCCACCCGAACGTCTCCCAAGTCTTCCTCCAGAGCTTTAAATAATGCTCCCGCTGGATTGTGGCACTGTCTTCATTTCCATAACACCTCTAGGTAGAGGTCGCTTCGTTGCCAAAATCCAGTGGGATCCTCTGGAGCCTCACAACAGTGTCAGGGGGAATAGCTGGTCTCTTCTGTGGCATCTCCTGAGTTTTTCTTCCGCTCCATATAAAATCACACCTATGGCAGAAGAAAACACCAGGCGCTCCCAGGGGAATTTCTCCCCTAACAGTGCAATTAATGTGAAAATTTCCAGCACCAATACCTTTGACCCATAGGTAGAGAAAGGTATTGGGCTGCCCTTTGTCTCACAGGACTCCTCATTATCCCAACACTGGTGTCTGAACACCCTACCTTCAGAGGATTGAGTCCTCTGCTGCACATCCCTCTGCACCAACAGATAAGGATGGCCACCCTACTAGGTTAGGATAACTGGAGTTCTGTGGACAAAGCACCATCTTGTTATTGATGGCACCGCATCCCCGTCCACTCGTGTGCACCCAGGCTGATTTCCCCCTGTGATCCCGTCCTGTGGAGGCCTGCGGAACCAATGGCATAGTCATGCCCTGGCTCCCCAGGACCCCACAACACAAGAACACAGTCCACACTCTGCTGCCAAACACTCTGCGTCCAATCCCTATCAGAGCTGTGCTACCTGACCGGACTAGAATTAAGTGCGCAGCACAACATTACACCAATGTTGTCTGTCCGCCCCAGTCCCCAGCGCAACACAGCCCTACCGAAAACCTTGAGTACAACAGCGCCATCCGTATCGATCTGAGACCCTGGCTGCCCAGAATAATATCACATCATCCTTTGTGTAGGATTTCCCGTGTGATATTATCTGCTCGCGAACCTATATGTTCTCGATCCACAGTAGAACACTGTTCCACTGCAAGGGGACACAGAATGAAACAGACAGCAGATGAGACTTACAACACTACATAAATCAGCATGGTAGAACACATCCGCAGACAAGGACTACCACCATCAACATCAAGAAAAACTTACAAACAGATAACAAAAACACACAACATGGACATACACAGGGAACAAACGGTGTAACAAATAGTACAGGGGTGTCAAATGTTGCCTAGCCTAGCTTGGCCACTCTGACCCCTCAGCAGCTGGTGATGCTGCCGAGAGGTAACCCCTTTATGGCCAAGCTGTCTAGACCCCACTGCACAATTTGTTACCTGGCTGATACTGTTGGACACATTGTAATTACTTGCACAAGGGCAATTCCTTGCAATGTGTCCTTTGTTCCCACACCTGAAACACGTGACTTGGTTTCCTGTCCTGTGTGTTTCGCAGTGTCTCGCTATGTGACCTAGGCCACCACATGCAAAACATCTGATGTTTGCTCTGCATGGCCCAGGTCCATCTACACTGCAGTCGTGCTCCCTTCTCCTGAATTGTACCATCCTCAGGGACGCACTCTTCAACACAGTTCTTTTTCCCAAAGTCAGGGAAAAATCTCTGTTAGTCTGGACCGGCTTGACCTGATGATTTGACCGGTCACAGACTACTCTCCCCCCTTGTGGCCCTGCACAGGGCAACATTTTGGGAGATTTCGACCCTGGCTTTACGGAAAAAGAAAGGGCCGGCACCAACTTGGTGATAACCTGTTGCATGCCAGACATTAGCTGGGACCTTACAGCAACCTGAGCCTTCAATTTGGCTACCGTCACGTCAGTAGAGGCAGTCCGCTCCTTGAAGGCTTTGACTTCAGTATAAGACTGAGTCAACTTAGCCTCAATTTTCTCCTTCTGCCTCTGCAGCTCTACCAACTGTGACTCTATCCTAGCCACCTGCGCATCTCGGTCAACAGTAGACTGCACATTCTCTGCCAGCTGCGCCTGCAATGTCGAAACCTGGTCCGAATTACTGGCACAGCACTGGCAGTGAATGGCCGGAGGAATTGTCTCTGTTGACCGAGACACCAGCGCAACTTCCTTTGGCTTACAGATGCTAGCCTCAAACGTATGAACGAGTTTGGCTAGCATCCGAAGCCGTTTGGTGGCCTTGTTCAAAACCGTCCGTTTGTTAACACAAAGCTTGTCGTAACTACAAGCCTGTGCTAACAAATCGGACCACAGCATTTCTGCTGACTTGTATGTAGTGGGGAGGATGGGGTTAAATGTGCTGTGTTTTCTCAAGTGTTGCAGTGTGGGGAAGTCCATACTCACCGTTTGATGAGTGTCCATCTTCTCCTTGGCACCGTACCTCGCAGCTGCTTGGAAGAAGTCCATTTTCCCGGATCGCCTCTTCCCGACCAGCCTGACTTGTACGCCGCTCCCACGAAGATGGATCTCCTCCAGTGACGTGTGCTCTTCTCCCTTGCAATCACTTGAGCGATGCTTGTTGGTGCTGTACTTTTCCGTGTCTTCTTCTCTTACCCCAGCGACGGTGACCGTGTAAAGCAAATACAAAAGTATTAATACACAGATAGATTCTAGATTCTCTGCAAAAGATTTTGTTTTATTTCTGGTACTCTAAGGGAAGTATCGCTTCTCCTGTACGAATTATCGGGTCCTAGACGCTCAGACACTCCGCTGACCGCGTCTCTCCTGCCCGCTAATTCACAGTACCAGCGAACCTCAGCCCTAAGACCAAAAACAAATGCAAAATCCACGCAGTGGGCCTGGCTCGCCAATGTAAAGGGGGAATATTAATCACCAATATTTATGCAAATATCGATAATTAATATTCATAAATGGGAGGAGCCATCTATTGATGACTCCGCCCATTTATGCCTTTATATAATAATAACACACAATACCTTTGCTATACTTTACACTGATCACTAAGCTAGCTGCATGCGCCTTACTAAACTATCGCCAATAACCACACGCCACACAGATAGTTATAAACCAAACACAGTATTTATTACTAACAATACACTACGCACGCAATACTAACAATACACTACGCACGCAGTACACTACAATACAGCACTAAATATACAGTCGTAAACTACACTACACGTTCCCAATTCCACCCATCAACTAACTAGACAATTCACACATACAAGTAATATTAACATTGCAATAATACATTCATACACACAAATATCAGTAACCCATCCGCCTGACTAATCACTGTCCCTACGGGGTACGACGAGGGTTACCGGTGGTCTTACAGGGGTGTAAGCTGACCACAAATACAAAGGGTTAACAATGGGGATAATAACAGAACTGTACAGCAATGCAAGGGTAAATACCCTGCAAGGGTACATTGAGGGGGGGTGTGTGGCAGGGTTTGAGCAGGGGCTACCACCAGGGGTTAATCAGGGTAGGGGCAAGGGTCAGATCATGGGCCAGGGTGTCAAATAGGGCCACAGGATCAGGGGTACAACAGGGGAATACAATAAGGCAAGGGTTTGGGGGATCACAGGATCAGGGGTACAAACAAGGATACAATAAGGCAAGGGTTTGGGGGATCAGGGTGTCCAGTAACTGTACAGCAATGCAAGGGTAAATACCCTGCAAGGGTACATTGAGGGGGGGTGTGTGGCAGGGTTTGAGCAGGGGCTACCACCAGGGGTTAATCAGGGTAGGGGCAAGGGTCAGATCATGGGCCAGGGTGTCAAATAGGGCCACAGGATCAGGGGTACAACAGGGGAATACAATAAGGCAAGGGTTTGGGGGATCACAGGATCAGGGGTACAAACAAGGATACAATAAGGCAAGGGTTTGGGGGATCAGGGTGTCCAGTAATAGATACAGTGGGGGTAACCACAAATACAATCAGGGGAACCAGTGGCACAGGATCAGGGGTACAAACAAGGATACAATAAGGCAAGGGTTAGGGGGGATCAGGGTGTCCAGTAACACGGCAAGGGTAAATCAGGGCCCAGGGTCACATCACATCGAGGACACAAATATACTTAGGCCTTATCCAGGTGGTCATCATGGAGCTCCTCTCTCCTATGCGTCTCTGAATCTAGTCTGGTTGCAAGAGAGGGCACCTCTGGCCGGTTCGGGGTTTTATAGCCCAAAAGCAACCCCCTCCTCCTTCATAGTGTGCCTTAGTCCCCCCTCCTAGTCCCAAAAATGCTGGGAGTAATGGGCATGGCCATGGGGCAGAGGTGTGGAAAAACAGGTCTTTGATGTCTCTGATTAGAAGGTCCCCTCACAACGGTGCCACAGAGTCTGATTGCTTTGGGCCTGAACAAAAGGGGACTAGATGCTAATCAGCTGTTATCCTACAGGCTATCAGCACAAGTTTTCCTCTAAACAACTCTGCTGATAACAGTTGGAATTGCATATATGCATATATATATCCACAGATGCTTGGGGGCTCATCTATAAACACATACAAAACCGGGGGTATGAATGGGCAGCAATAAGCCCACATACATACTGTCATGCTGACATAAGTGTATATACATAGACACGTGTGCAAATACATACACACATATCTATATATACACACACCCTCGCATATATCTGGGGCATCACATACAGGGGACATATATAAGGGGGCACATATATATACTAATATAAGGGGGATTATAAGGGGGCACAGCTTCCAGGGACCACATATTTCCCACAGGGGCCACCATGAGCCCCTGGGGATCACCATGGGCATCACCCCATGATGCGGTGGTTAATGTATGCATATATATACCATACATGCCCGCACGTGTTTGCAGGCATGCATGGATATATATGCACACGTCTCAACCGTTCCTCAACACAATTTCCGCTAACTTTTGACCAAAAAAAAATCTTCTATGAACTCGCCATGCCCCTCATAAGTGAACTTTTTATAGCGCCGCTGCGATTTTATGGTGTTTTTGCAGTGGTCATAAAAAAAAAATTCTGCCACTGCGGTGGGGCGGACTGAACACAAGTGTGCGCACAAGATCAGGCCTGATCGGGCGAACACTGCGTTTTTTGCAGAGCCTATAGAACATGTCCTATTCTTGTCCGCAATTGCGGACAAGAAAAGGCATTTTCTATATAGTTCTGGCAATGTGCGGATCCGCAAAATGCGGAAAGTACATTGCCGGTGTCAGTGTTTTGCGGATCCGTGGTGTCCGTGTTTTGCGGATCCGCGGTGTCCATGTTTTGCGGATCCGCGGATCCGCAAAACACATACGGACGTCTGAATGGAGCCTTACAGGGGGGTGATCAATGACAGGGGGGTGATCAGGGAGTCTATAAGGGGTGATCACCCCCCTGTCATTGATCACCCCCTGTAAGGCTCCATTCAGACGTTCGTATGTGTTTTGCGGATCGGATACGCAAAACACATACGGACGTCTGAATGGAGCCTTACAGGGGGGTGATCAATGACAGGGGGGTGATCAGGGAGTCTATATGATCAGGGAGTTCCAGTGGTGGGTGACATGAAGCCTGATTCTCTGCTATGACATGAAGCCTGAATCTCTGCTATGGGACCTCTCTCCTCTGTCTGGGTGCCGGGGCCTAAAAATATCTGACAGTGGTTTGTTCCAGTGTTGGGTGACATGAAGCCTGATTCTCTGCTATGACATGAAGCCTGAATCTCTGCTATGGGACCTCTCTCCTCTGTCTGGGTGCCGGGGCCTAAAAATATCTGACCGTGGCCTGTTCCAGTGGTGGGTGACATGAAGACTGATTCTCTGCTATGGAACCTCTCTCCTCTGTCTGGCTGCCGAGGCCTAAAAATATCTGACAGTGGCCTGTTCCAGTGGTGGGTGACATGAAGCCTGATTCTCTGCTATGACATGAAGCCTGAATCTCTGCTATGGGACCTCTCTCCTCTGTCTGGGTGCCGGGGCCTAAAAATATCTGACCGTGGCCTGTTCCAGTGGTGGGTGACATGAAGGCTGATTCTCTGCTATGGAACCTCTCTCCTCTGTCTGGCTGCCGGGGCCTAAAAATATCTGACAGTGGCCTGTTCCAGTGGTGGGTGACATGAAGCCTGATTCTCTGCTATGACATGAAACCTGAATCTCTGCTATGGGACCTCTCTCCTCTGTCTGGGTGCCGGGGCCTAAAAATATCTGACAGTGGCCTGTTTCATTGGTGGGTGACATGAAGCCTGATTCTCTGCTATGACATGAAGCCTGATTCTCTGCTATGGGACCTCTCTCCTCTGTCTGGGTGCCGGGGCCTAAAAATATCTGACAGTGGCCTGTTTCAGTAGTGGGTGACATGAAGCCTGATTCTCTGCTATGGGACCTCTCTCCTCTGTCTGGGTGCCGTGCCTAAAAATATCTGACAGTGGCCTTTTCCAGTGTTGGGTGACATGAAGCCTGATTCTCTGCTATGACATGAAGCCTGAATCTCTGCTATGGGACCACTCTCCTCTGGGTGCTGGGGCCTAAAAATATCTGACAGTGGCCTGTACCAGTGGTGGGTGACATGAAGCCTGATTCTCTGCTATGACATGAAGCCTGAATCTCTGCTATGGGGCCTCTCTCCTCTGTCTGGGTGCCGGGGCCTAAAAATATCTGACAGTGGCCTGTTCCAGTGGTGGGTGACATGAAGCCTGATTCTCTGCTATGACATGAAGCCTGATTCTCTGCTATGGGACCTCTCTCCTCTGTCTGGGTGTCGGGGCCTAAAAATATCTGACAATGGCCTGTTCCAGTGGTGGGTGACATGAAGCCTCATTCTCTGCTATGGGACCTCTCTCCAATTGATATTGGTAAAAATTTTTTTTTATTCATTTCCCTATCCACATTTGTTTGCAGGGGATTTACCTAAATTTTGCTTCCTTTTGCAGCCCTCTAGACCTTCCCTGGGCTATTTTACAGACTTTTTAGTGCCGAAAAGTTTGGGTCGGGGCGAAGTTTGGGTCGAGTTCGGATCCCGGACCCGAATATTTTCGGGAAGTTTGGCCGAACTTCTCAAACCCGAACATCCAGGTGTTCGCTCAACTCTATTTGTGAGTTATACCTTGCTTCTTGACTGTGTCATGTGACCAGCATTCAGACTTTCCAAATGACACAGCACCTTATTAGAGATGTCGCGAACATAAAATTTTCTGTTGGCGAACGTAAATTTCCTCAAATGTTCGCGAACCTGCGAACCACCATAGACTTGAATAGGCAGGCAAATTTTAAAACCCACTGGGACTCTTTCTGGTCACAATAGTGATGGAAAAGTTGTTTCAAGGGGACTAACACCGGGACTGTGGCATGCCGGAGGGGGATCCATGGCAAAACTCCCATGGAAATTTACGTAGTTGACGCAGAGTCGGGTTTTAATCCATAAAGGGCATAAATCACCTAACATTCTTAAATTGTTTGGAATAACGTGCTTTAAAACATCAGGTATGATGTTGTATCGATCAGGTTACGCCCGCTTCACAGTGACAGACCAAACTCCCCGTTTAACGCACCGCAAACAACCGCAAACAGTCCATTTGCACAACCGCAAACTCCCCATTTGCACAAGGTTGGATACCAAGCTAGCCATGTCCCGTTCCGTGTCCTCACTGATGTCATTGAAGGTCTCTTCCTCCACCCAGCCACGTACAACACCAATGGTCCCCGAAAGGTGACAACAAGCCCTTTGGGACGCCTGCTGTGGTTGGTCTTCCACCTCCTCAAAGCCACCTTCCTCCTCTGACTCCTCTTCTTCAGACTCCTCTCTCTGCGTTGCCGCAGGTCCAGCAATCGACGATGACAAGGCTGCTTCTGGTGGTGATGGTGACCACAACTCTTCCTCTTCATGCTCATCTACGGCCTGATCCAGCACTCTTCGCAGGGCACGCTCCAGAAAAAACGCATATGGGATGAGGTCGATGATGTTGCCTTGGGTTTGACTGACCAGGTTTGTCACCTCCGCAAAAGGACGCATGAGTCTACAGCCATTGTGCATGAGCGTTCAGTAACGCAGAGGCTGCAGTGGCTGTCCTCTTCTTTTTTTTTTTTTATTAAAAAAATCTGTTCTTACCAGTTTAATCTCTTTTTTGTCTTCTATCAGGGGCCGGTGTATGGAATAGATTTTAGGAACCGGGAGATGGAAAAAGATGCTTGGTCGGTCCTCTTACTTCCAATTTGGGGCTTTGCACGTGCTCCGTGCAATGTACTGTGCTACCCTATATGAGTGGTATGTTATGTAGTACTATTCCTATCAGTTTAATCCCTGTTACGTCCCCTATCAGGGGCCGGTGTATGGAATAGATTTTAGGAACCGGGAGATGGAAAAAGATGCTTGGTCGGTCCTCTTACTTTCAATTTGGGGCACTGCACGTGCGCCGTGCAATATACTGTGCTACCCTATATGAGTGGTATGTTAAGTAGTACTATTCCTATCAGTTTAATCCCTGTTACGTCCCCTATCAGGGGCAAGTCTATGGAATAGATTTTAGGAACCGGGAGATGGAAAAAGATGCTTGGTTGGTCCTCTTACTTCCAATTTGGGGCACTGCACATGCGCCGTGCAATGTACTGTGCCACCCTATATGAGTGGTGTGTTGGTAGTACTATTCTTATCAGTTTAATCCCTGTTATGTCCCCTATCAGGGGACGTGTATCGAATAGATTTTAGACAACCACAAAGAGTTGTCAATAGTTGACACACTCATGACATAAATTTTATTCCTCTATGCGTCAATCTTGGTGTAGTGATGACTGTGCTCGTGCGCACGTTTGGGAGATTGCAGGCGATGGCGGTTTTTCAAAGCCTATGGTCGTGCTGAGGTAGTTCAGTGACAGTTAAGTGACCCAGAAAACAATGATTCTGCAGTGTGGGCCCATTGTTGGCCTAGTAGGCTTTAATGATCACCTTAGATGATCACAAAGAAAATTAATGTTTTTCCTATGCAAAATTATCCAGCCGATCGCTTTTGGTCTGTTCACAATGAAGCAACGACCTTATCATCTGGGGTGTGCCAACATTGCCATTGCCAACACACTCATAGAGGTGATCGCTTCATTGTGATACGCTAGCCCCTTCACCACGTGTAACGATTACGAAGGGGAATTGACACATGTATGTGCCTTTTTTTTGTTTTGTTTTTGCAGCCACAGTGCAGCACCAGAGGCCAGAAAAATTAGGCATGTACACATGCCTGAAAAATCAGGTATTGTTGCAGCCGCTGTAGCAGCGGCCGGAAAAATTTATGTTTTCCAGGCAGAAAGTGCACTAAAACATTGCGGCTTGAACCCTAGTTGGTGGCGGAGAGGTCACGCAAGTCATCCAGCATGCAGAGATTAAATACAGCAGCATGTGGACCATTTTTAGCCCAAGGCATCTCATCAGGCCTTTTTTAGTCAAATGCATCCCCCACTGTCAGTCCCTTCGGGATCCATGCCTCATTCATCTTAATAAAGGTGAGGTAATCTAGACTTTTTTGACCTAGGCGACTTCTCTTCTCAGTGACAATACCTCCTGCTGCGCTGAAGGTCCTTTCTGACAGGACACTTGAAGCGGGGCAGGCCAGAAGTTCTATCGCAAATTGGGATAGCTCAGGCCACAGGTCAAGCCTGCATACCCAGTAGTCAAGGGGTTCATCGCTCCTCAGAGTGTCGATATCTGCAGTTAAGGCGAGGTAGTCTGCTACCTGTCGGTCGAGTCGTTCTCTGAGGGTGGACCCCGAAGGGCTGTGGCGATGCGTAGGACTTAAAAAGCTCTGCATGTCCTCCATCAACAACACGTCTGTAAAGTGTCCTGTCCTTTCCGGCGTGGTCGTGGTAGGAGGAGGATTACTTTCACCTCTTCCCCTGTTAGATTCCCGTTGTGCTGTGACATCACCCTTATACGCTGTGTAAAGCATACTTTTTAACTTGTTTTGGAACTGCTGCATCCTTTCCGACTTCCAGTAATTCGGTAACATTTCAGCCACTTTCTGCTTATACCGGGGGTCTAGTAGCGTGGCCACCCAGTACAGGTCGTTCTCCTTCAGCCTTTTTATACGAGGGTCCCTCAACAGGCATGACAGCATGAAAGACTCCATTTGCACAAGGTTGGATGCCGAGCTACTCATGTCCCGTTCCTCGTCCTCACTGATCTCATTGAAGGTCTGTTCTTCCCCCCAGCCACGTACAACACCACGGGTACCAGATAGGTGACAACGAGCACCCTGGGATGCCTGCTGTGGTTGGTCTTCCTCCTCCTCAAAGCCACATTCCTCCTCTGACTCCTCTTCCTCAGACTCCTCTTCTAGCGTTGCCGCAGGTCCAGCAAGCGATGCTGATAAGGCTGTTTCTGGTGTAGATGGTGACCACAACTCTTCCTCTTCCTCTTCACGCTCATGTACGGCCTGATCCAGCACTCTTCGCAGGGCACGCTCCAGGAATAAAACAAATGGAATGATGTCGCTGATGGTGACTTCGGTGCGACTAACTAGGTTTGTCACCTCCTCAAAAGGACACATGAGCCTACAGGCATTGCGCATGAGCATCCAGTAACGTGGCAAAAAAATACCCAGCTCCACAGAGGCTGTCCTAGCACCCTGGTCATACAAATACTGGTTAACGGCTTTTTCTTGTTGGAGCAGGCGGTCGAACATTAGGAGTGTTGAATTCCAACGTGTCGGGCTGTCGCAAATCAAGCGCCTCACTGGCATGTTGTTTCGCCACTGAATATCGGAAAAGTGCGCCATGGCCGTGTAGGAACGCCTGAAATGGCCACACACCTTCCTGGCCTGCTTGAGGACGTCCTGTAAGCCTGGGTACTTAGACACAAAGCGTTGTACGATCAGATTACACACATGTGCCATGCACGGCACATGTGTCAACTTGCCCAAATTCAATGCCGCCAACAAATTGCTTCCGTTGTCACACACCACTTTGCCAATCTCCAGTTGGTGCGGAGTCAGCCACTGATCCACCTGTGCGTTCAGGGCGGACAGGAGTGCTGGTCCGGTGTGACTCTCTGCTTTCAGGCAAGTCAACCCCAAGATGGCGTGACACTGTCGTATCCGGGATGTGGAATAGCCCCTGGGGAGCTGGGGGGTGCAGTTGATGTGGAGCAAGACGCAGCAGCAGAAGAGGTTAGCGAAGAGGATGGAGTAGGAGGAGTAGAGGAGGTGGCAGCAGGCCTGCCTGCAAGTCGTGCCGGTGTCACCAACTCCTCTGCAGAGCCACGCATTCCATGCTTGGCAGCCGTCAGCTGGTTTACCCAATGCGCAGTGTACGTGATATACCTGCCCTGACCGTGCTTTGCAGACCAGGTATCACTGGTCAGATGGACCCTTGACCAACACTGTGTGCCAGACATGCCATGACTTCCTTTTCCACAATAGAGTACAGGTTGGGGATTGCCTTTTGTGAAAAAAAAATTTGGCCGGGTACCTTCCACTGCGGTGTCCCAATAGCTACAAATTTTTTCAAGGCCTCAGACTCCACCAGCTTGTATGGTAAAAGCTGGCGGGCTAAGAGTTCCGACAAGCCAGCTGTCAGACGCCGGGCAAGGGGGTGACTCTGTGACATTGGCTTCTTACGCTCAAACATTTCCTTGACAGACACCTGACTGTGGGCAGATGAGCAGGAACTGCTGAAGGTGAGAGGCAGAGTGGAGGGTGGTTGAGAGGGGGCAAGGAGGACAGCAGTGGTTGACGTGGCTGAAGATGCTGGACCAGGAGGAGGATGGTGGCTTTGAGTTTGTGTGCTGCTTGTACTCATCATGTGTTGATCCCATAGGCGTTTGTGATGTGAGATCATGTGCCTTCGCAAAGTAGTTGTACCTAGGTGGGTGTTGGACTTCCCATGACTCAGTTTCTTTTGGCACAGGTTGCAAATGGCATCGCTGTTATCAGTGGCAGACACACAAAAAAAATACCACACTGCTGATCTTTGCAATGACGGCCTTCTGGTGGTGGCAACAGCATGCGTTGATTGGCATGCTGTCTGGCTGACCCTGGGTGCCGATACATGCTGTCTGACTATGCCACTAGCTCCTTGCAACGACCTCCCCCTGCTTCCAACTCGTCTCCTCCTCCTCTCTGTCTCCCCGTCTGAACTTTCCCCCTGTTCTTCTTCTCTTCAAGCGGGCACCCACGTGACTTCCACGGACACATGGTCATCATCAACCGCTTCACTTGTATCTGACAACTCAGCAAAGGAAGTAGCAGCGGGTGCAACATCATCATCATCATCATCATCACATCGTACTTCCATGTGTGTAATGCTGCCTGACTGAGACATATCCCTGTTATCTACATCCTCTGGCAATAATGGTTGCGCATCACTCATTTCTTCCAACTGATGTGTAAATAACTCCTCTGACAGATCAAGTGAAGCGGCTGTGGTGCTAGTGTTGGTGGTGGCGGCAGGCGGGCGAGTGGTAACTTGAGAGGTGCCCGAAGCTGAGCTGGAGTAGGATGGTGCGTCAAGGTTCCGAGCGCAAGCTGTAGAAGATTGCGTGTCCTGTGTTAGCCAGTCAACTATGTCCTCAGAACTTTTCGAGTTCAGGGTACGTGGCCTCTGAACACTGGGCATTATTCTAGGGCCAAAGGAAATCACAGCACCATGACCACGACGGCCCCTGCAGGGTGGCCTGCCTCTGCCTGTCATTTTTTTTTAGATAAGTGGTACTATTCGTGCAAGGTACTGTGCCACCCGATATGAGTGGTGGGCAGTGGGCACAGTACACTCTGTGGGCCTGACACACACTGGCAGGCAACTGCAATTATATTACAGAGAAAAAATTGTATTACTTTTTTATCTGCAAGCTACAATGCCACCAGATATGAGTGGTGGGCACTGGCAGTGGGCACAGTACACTCTGTGGGCCTGACACACACTGGCAGGCAACTGCAATTATATTACAGAGAGAAAATTGTATAACTTTTTTATCTGCAAGCTACTGTGCCACCAGATGTGAGTGGTGGGCACTGCCAGTGGGCACAGTAAACTCTGTGGGCCTGACACACACTGGCAGGCAATTGCAATTATATTACAGATAAAAAAGTGTATAACTTTTTTATCTGCAAGCTACTGTGCCACCAGATGTGAGTGGTGGGCACTGGCAGTGGGCACAGTACACTCTGTGGGCCTGACACACACTGGCAGGCAACTGCAATTATATTACAGAGAAAAAATTGTATTACTTTTTTATCTGCTAGCTACTGTGCCACCAGATATGAGTGGTGGGCACTGGCAGTGTGCACAGTACACTGTGTGGGCCTGACACACACTGGCAGGCAACTGCAATTATATTACAGAGAAAAAATTGTATTACTTTTTTATCTGCAAGTTACTGAGCCACCAGATATGAGTGGTGGGCACTGGCAGTGGGCACAGTACACTCTGTGGGCCTGACACACACTGGCAGGCAACTTCAATATATATACAGTACAGACCAAAAGTTTGGACACACCTTCTCATTCAAAGAGTTTTCTTTATTTTCATGACTATGAAAATTGTAGATTCACACTGAAGGCATCAAAACTATGAATTAACACATGTGGAATTATATACATAACAAACAAGTGTGAAACAACTGAAAATATGTCATATTCTAGGTTCTTCAAAGTAGCCACCTTTTGCTTTGATTACTGCTTTGCACACTCTTGGCATTCTCTTGATGAGCTTCAAGAGGTAGTCCCCTGAAATGGTTTTCACTTCACAGGTGTGCCCTGTCAGGTTTAATAAGTGGGATTTCTTGCCTTATAAATGGGGTTGGGACCAACAGTTGCTTTGAGGAGAAGTCAGGTGGATACACAGCTGATAGTCCTACTGAATAGACTGTTAGAATTTGTATTATGGCAAGAAAAAAGCAGCTAAGTAAAGAAAAACGAGTGGCCATCATTACTTGAAGAAATGAAGGTCAATCAGTCAGCCGAAAAATTGGGAAAACTTTGAAAGTAAGGGCTATTTGACCATGAAGGAGAGTGATGGGGTGCTGCGCCAGATGACCTGGCCTCCACAGTCACCGGACCTGAACCCAATCGAGATGGTTTGGGGTGAGCTGGACCGCAGAGTGAAGGCAAAAGGGCCAACAAGTGCTAAGCATCTCTGGGAACTCCTTCAAGACTGTTGGAAGACCATTTCAGGGGACTACCTCTTGAAGCTCATCAAGAGAATGCCAAGAGTGTGCAAAGCAGTAATGAAAGCAAAAGGTGGCTACTTTGAAGAACCTAGAATATGACATTTTTTCAGTTGTTTCACACTTGTTTGTTATGTATATAATTCCACATGTGTTAATTCCTTCATAATCATGAAAATAAAGAAAACTCTTTGAATGAGAAGGTGTGTCCAAACTTTTGGTCTGTACTGTATATAAAAAAAAATTATAAAAAAAAAAAAGCAGACTGATGTACTAGCCCTAAAAAAAGGGCTTTTAGGGGTGCTGTCAGGCCGCTGTCCTTACAGCAGATCAGATGAGTCTTTCAGGACTGGAGTGGACACAGAACAGAATGAATCTTAGATAGATGCTGTCCTTACTTTTTGATAGGAGGTGGGAGGGTCTGGGAGGGAGGGTATGCTGATTGGCTGGAATGTGTCTGCTGACTGTGAGGTACAGGGTCAAAGTTTGCTCAATGATGACGTATAGGGGGCAGACCGAGCATCGCAAAGCGATGTTCGCCGGGAACTGTTCGCCGGCGAATAGTTCGGGACATCTCTACACCTTATGTGTGGACAGGAAGTCTGTTTCTCTGTGTATTCCTAGGGGAGCCTCAATGTCAGTCTATTAGGAATATATACAGAAGTAACTGACTTCCTGTCCTGTGTCACATAACATCACTTTCTAGGTCAGAGAATAAAAATTTTGCCGGGAGTTCTACTTTAAGTAGTTAAAGGGGTCTACAAACTGGGGCAGGTATGGAGACAGGGGGACATGATATCATATGACGATCTTAAAAAGGAGTATGGTTTGGGTAATTTAGAGTTGAGGTTTTTCTATCTGCAATTAAAACAAGCACTCCGAACTATGCTAGGAAAAGGCACACAAATTGATATCCTCCCGCAGCCGTTAATGAATATCTTTAAGATAGCACCAGGGGGGAAATTCATTTCTAAAATCTATCAATATTTATTACATCAAAAGACCAAGAAGAAAGCGGTCAATAGTTTAATGAATAAATGAAAAGATGTTATAAACCCCCAGCAAGAAGAGTTTGGGGAATTGGCTATAAAAGAAAAAATAGAATTTCAAAGAACTTTTCCCACAGGATTACCCAATTCAATATATTATACCGCCTTTATTACTCCCTTAAGATATTAAAGAAGTGCTATAAAACTAAAGTGTTTAGCTGCCTAAAATGTGAGGAGGAAGGGGTGGATGATGTACACATACTTTGGACATGCGTAAAGATTCAAGAGTTCTGGGGAAAGGTTAATGACAGAATAGAGCAATACCATCGGTTTAAAGTCCCCAGTCAATTTGAGACATGTATACTGGGGGTCATGGATAAAATGGATACCCCCCAACATCTGGAAATCGCTTCCAAACTCCTTTTTCAAGTTAGGAAATGTATTGTTGGACATTGGGAGGCAGTGTGGCTCCGACGGTTAGGGAATGGGAGAAGATTTCTAGGATTTCACTTGCTAGAGAGGAATTTTACCTGCCAAATATTAAGAAAAAACATAGATTTGTTAGAACATGGCAGAAATGGCTAATATAGCTTCCCCCCGGAGACGATGGGTGGCATGGGTTGGGCCGAGGGAGGTGGGCGTGGGAGAGGGGTTAGAGACAGGAGTTTTTTTTTTCCTTTTCGTTTTTTTTTTCCTCGGGAGCAGATAATTAATAAGGTGGGGGGGGGGTGTAATATAATGTTATGTATTCTGAAGATTGTATAACTTTTTTTTGTATGAAGGATTTTTTTTTTTAATAAAGATTGATATATAAAAAAATAAAATAAAAAGTAGTTAAAGGGGTTGTGCAGGGGTTTTATATTGATGACCTTCAGTATCCTCTGAATAGGTCATCAATATCTGATCACTGGGGGTCCAACACCCTACACCCCATGCCGATCAGCTGTTTGAAAAAGAGACAACGCTCCATTCTAGCGCTACTTCATCTTCATTACACTATGCTTTGTCTCCCTTGAAGTGGAGGTGTATTGAAGTTACAAGGGCTCACTCCATTCAAGTGAATGGAGTGAATACTTGTAATTACACTGCACTTCCGATATGGCAGGCAGTGGAAAGAAGAGGATATAGCATTCAGATGGAGCACCACCTCCTCTTCAAATAGCTGATTGTTGGGGGTTCTGGGAGTCGGACCCTTGCCGATCAGATATTTATTTCAATGGGTCTGTGCACTTTTTTTTATGCATCAGTTCTGTATTTCGGGAGAATCACAGCATGTTCTATATTCCACGTTTTTCACTGAGCCCTGGCCCCATATTCTTTCAGTGGGTCTATTTCTGTTCTATTTATGCCGGTATTTTGGCCTATCTTTTATTTCTAGTTTCTTTTGCAACATTATCAGCACAACCTTAACTTTAGTACTCAGTTCAAGAATTCTACATTTATAACTGCAATCCAGGATTAGATGTTAGGTCTGTTAGATAGTGTTAGGTCTGAGTTAAGAACTGTGACTGTGAAATAATGGCACAATCTTGGCACATGTCATGCCAGTTAGCTGCAGCGGCACCGCTAATAGCAGTCCGTAACATACAAGTGTTATGGACTGCAGATCAGAGCCTGTACTGCCTCCTGTGACCTGTTCCCCTGATGCTTAGATGTTAATGCAAAAAAAATAAAAGATTTTTAATAAAAAGTTATTTTATGATAAAAATAATAGAACATGAAAAAAACAATACAAATTTGGTATTGCCATAACCTGATCAACCCACTGAATAAAATTATCCTATCAAATGTACAACAAGGAGAACCCTATAAAAATAACAAAAGAACACTGACGGAATTGCAAATGTTGCCCACTCAGCTCCATATGCATAAATACAAAAAAGTTATAGGGGTCAGAATATGGCGACAAAATGAAAAATAATGTTTCCAAGTTGTTTTTTCAGTATATAAACGCAAGAAAAAATACACATATGTGGTATAGCCGAATTCGTATTGACCTGGAGAATGAAAATAACTTGTTCGTTTTATCGCATATGACTGCTGTAACAAAAAAAAAACATAAATCTGTGTCAGAATTGCTTTTTTTTCAAATTCCACACCATTTGTAATTTTTTTCGTGCTTCCCACTACATCATGCAAAAAATAAGCCCTCATACGGCTATGTGAAATGAAAGAGATATGGTTCTGGGAAGGCAGATGATATGACCAACTCTTTCTGAAGGGGATGTCTGGGCACACCCCGCATTCTTCACACAATACCTCTGATGGTGTGGAGAGACTTTCCCGAGGGGTGTACCAAGTGCTACCTCAGAGGAGAATTAGAAAACAAGAGAATTGTGACCTTAGTGTAAACCCACTGGACTGACCTCCAGGTGACCCATTAGATAGTGCCCCCTCCATCTGCTGGTGCTGTTCCCCCCCCCCCCTGTTCCCCCCCTGCTACGGCTCCTACTCCTTTTGAGGCCAGGGCTGCAATTCCTTATGTTGGCCACCAGAGGGAACTTTCAACTGTTGATAACAGCAGTGATGAACTCTTTGAAGCTGTTCCTGGCACCCCACAATATAGGATATCGTCTATTCCTATAGACGGCCGCACGTTGGTGCGTGGAGCTAGCAAAGTCAGTGGCCGAAGTCGTCAGGGCGCGCGTCTGCAGTTGGCTGCAGCATCCTGAAACGATGAAACTGTAAACGAGAAAGAGCGTCAGCCACTTCAGACTGGGTGGATCGCGGTTTGACTAAAAATCTTACCTTTTTGGAACTTTTCCCGATAGCTGTGGCTATGGAATTGTGGGGTCCTCAGATAAGGAACAAGCGTATTCAGTTTTGGTCAGACAATGAAGGGGCAGTTATAGCGATTAATAGTCTAACCTTTTATTCACTGCCTATGTTGGCGCTGTTGCGTCATCTCGTTCTAACGTGTTTATTGCATAACGTGGTTTTCAAGGCATGTCATGTGCCGGGTAAGTGTAATGTAGTGGCTGACGCTCTTTCTCGTTTACAGTTTCATCGTTTCAGGATGCTGCAGCCAACTGCAGACCTGGTGGGCTTCCCTTTTCTATAGGACCTTCCGCTGACAGATTAATGCCACTGATTCAGAATGCAGTGTCTCCTTCCACCTGGTCCAGTCATGGTAAGGCATGGTGTAATGGATCTCCTAGCACCCCGACCGGGTACCTCCGTTTGATAAACGCTCCCAGTGCCTCCCGAGGACACCAAGCACTCCACTCGACACCGATACCACCACAGGAACCAGGAAAAGGAACAGCTCTTACAAGAGCTAGGAGTAATAGCCAGGGGAGTATACACGTATAGCAATCCCCACACACATGAGACGACGCTCTATGTTGAAGGTAAAACAGGAACACTTTATTGAGGGCTACCCGCCTGTATTTATGCAGGTCCCTATCTGGTGTACACGCCCCTAGGGGACCAGAAGGAAGACTGTGACACAGGACAGATACGTAGCACTCAGGATACACAGACACAACACATCCCCACAATGCATCATGGTTTCCTCCTCTCTGCCCTGGAGACACCCGAGGAGCAATTCAATTATCTCTCAGGAGAAAGGGAAATCACCAATACACATGTGGGAACAACAGGACAGGAATCACCACCCAAACACACAATGTCACACCCTCACAGCAAACACAGACATTTAACATATTCCCAGATAGCTCAAGTCTGAGTGCATATCATTAGGTGAATGGCACTCAGAATACACAAATACAATACAATTAGCTATCTGGGTACCCTCACATAACAAAATACAATTGCAAAGACAGATTTAAGCTGTGCGGCCGGTCTGTCTGCTCCTTTAAAGTTAGTATGGGCCATAATCCTGAGGCAAGAGGCGGAAAAACAGGCCTCTCCAAAACCCAGTGGCGAGGTTGGTTTCACCACACATCTCCCCCTCCCAGGGAAGACTAACCAGATACCTGACCTCACGGTCAGTACCTGAGTTAGTCTGGCAGTCCATCCACAACCCAATACTGGACCTGTTGAATTTTGGGGCCTGGCTCTGTTTTGTATGTCCCCAGCTGTTGAGTGGGCATCTGCGACTCCTTGCTTCCTTGTGGTTCTCTAGCTTGGAACTGTAGGTACTTGGTGGGCAGATGCCGACTGCGCTCTGCCCAGATGCCAGCTCTTCCGCTGGGGTAGCCTGTACGGCTCTGGAGAAGAGGATAGGGGACCATGCACTTCAGCTGGGGTGCATGGTGCCAACTCCCCCTCCTCTGGATACCCCATCTGCCGCTGGGGAGAGGGGGTAACGAGCTCCTCTCCCATACATACTTCCAGCCGCTGGGGAGGGCGACCGACCGTCTCCGCTCTCAATACAGTGTCCTGCTGCTGGATAAAGGAGACTGGGCTCTCTATTCCCTGCTGGACACTCTGCCGCTGGGGGACAGGACCGACTGTCTCTGCCCCCTGTAACTCCGCCTGCCGCTGGGGAATGGAGACTGGGCTCCCAATTCCCAATAAACCACACGGCCGCTGGGGAATGGAGACTGGGCTCCAATTCCCTGTAAATCACCCAGCCGCTGGGGAATGGAGACTGGGCTCCCAATTCCCTGCAATTCACACTGCCAATAGGGAAAGGGGGTAACAAGCTCCTCTCCCATACATACTTCCAGCCTCTGGGAGGAAGACCGACTGTTTCCGCTCCCAATACAGTGTCCTGTTGCTGGGGAAAGGAGACTGGGCTCTCTGTTCCCTGTAGGACACTCTGCCACTGGGGGACAGGACTGACTGTCTCTGCCCCCTGTAACTCAGCCTGCCGCTAGGGAATGGAGACTGGGCTCCCAATTCCCAATAAATCACACGGCCGCTGGGGAATGGAGACTGGGCTCCCAATTCCCAATAAATCACACGGCCGCTGGGGAATGGAGACTGGGCTCCCAATTCCCTGTAAATCACCCAGCCGCTGGGGAATGGAGTCTGGGCTCCCAATTCCCTGCAATTCACACTGCCAATAGGGAGAGGGGGTAACAAGCTCCTCTCCCATACATACTTCCAGCCTCTGGGGAGGGAGACCGACTGTTTCCACTCCCAATACAGTGTCCTGTTGCTGGGGAAAGGAGACTGGGCTCTCTGTTCCCTGTAGGACACTCTGCCACTGGGGGACAGGACTGACTGTCTCTGCCCCCTGTAACTCAGCCTGCCGCTGGGGAATGGAGACTGGGCTCCCAATTCCCTGCAGGAGCAGTGGAGAGACCTCGGTCCCATCTCCACTGGCCACCTGGGGTTCTTCCCAGTAAACATCCACAATAACCTCCCAGCTGAAGGGCTTTGGACCTGAGTCTGACTTCTTGCTGTCCTGCTGAGCCTTCCCAATGGAGTGGAAGAGATCTCGGTAGTCCTGCTCTAGTTCCCACTCCAGGGTTGCTAGGTGAGCCAGGTCTTTCTCTACCTCATGGGGGTTATCCCAATCCTGCTTAGCCTCCCTCTCGTAGAAAATGTCCTGAAGTCTGGACTGTGCAGGGCTCCCGAAGTCAGGCTCTGCAAAGGACTCCCATAACAAGCCAGGACCATCAAACTCCTCTCCCTCCGGCTTGTCATGCTCAGCTGTCCAGGGTATATACTGTGCCATATACCACCAGAGCGCCTGGTAGGCATCCTCCAGCCATAGCTCCTGCCATACCCGGTGCTCTAGTTCCTTCACCCATTCCTCCAGGGGCTGCTCTCCCAGGAAGGGCATCCGCAGGGCCACTTGCTTCTGCAATCGCTGCTCTTCACTGGGGAGACTCTCGCCTCGCTGGTATTGTACATTGTCCAGGGCCTGGTACCAGATGCCTTTCCTTAATGCATCCCGGCCATCGTATGCCACTGCTGGTTCCATCCTGCTGCTGTCAGGGTCACTGTACTGGGACATGCATTGCCCTCAAATTGTAATTCCAGGGAATGGTGTCTCCTGTAGCTGTCCTTCTGGCTGTGGGAACGATCCCGCCGCTTGCCACAATGTAACGGATCTCCTAGCACCCCGACCGGGTACCTCCGTTTGATAAACGCTCCCAGTGCCTCCCGAGGACTCCAAGCACTCCGCTCGACACCGATACCACCACAGGAACCAGGGAAAGGAACAGCTCTTACAAGAGCTAGGAGTAATAGCCAGGAGAGTATACACGTATAGCAATCCCCACACACATGAGACGAGGCTCTATGTTGAAGGTAAAACAGGAACACTTTATTGAGGGCTACCCGCCCATATTTATGCAGGTCCCCATCTGGTGTACACGCCCCTAGGGGACCAGAAGGAAGACTGTGACACAGGACAGATACGTAGCACTCAGGATACACAGACACAACACATCCCAACAATGCATCATGGTTTTCTCCTCTCTGCCCTGGATACACCCGAGGAGCAATTCAATTATCTCTCAGGACAAAGGGAAATCACCAATACACATGTTTGAACAACAGGACAGGAATCACCACCCAAACACACAATGTCACACCCTCACAGCAAACACAGACATTTAACATATTCCCAGATAGCTCAAGTCTGAGTGCATATCATTAGGTGAATGGCACTCAGAATACACAAATACAATACAATTAGCTATCTGGGTACCCTCACATAACAAAATACAATTGCAAAGACAGATTTAAGCTGTACGGCCGGTCTGTCTGCTCCTTTAAAGTTAGTATGGGCCATAATCCTGAGGCAAGAGGCGGATAAACAGGCCTCTCCAAAACCCAGTGGCGAGGTTGGTTTCGCCACACATGGGTTGAATGGTTGTGCTTTGCTGAGGCGGACACGTTTTTTACATCTGACTATTGCCGTAGGGTCACACAGTTATATTTGTGTCATCTTCGTGATAAGGGCCGTTCGTCAGGCGTTGTACAAAAACGGCTATCGAGCATTTTCTTTGCATTTCGTCTATTGGGCATCCACAACGTCACTAAAGAATTTGCCATTTCTTTGACTATAAAAGGGTGGAGGAAGGAATCTTGTCCTGTTGACAAACGGCGACCTGTGTCATTTGCCTTGCTGCGCAGACTTTGCAAATTCCTCCCTTTCATTTGTTCTTCCGAATTCGAATCGCGACTGTTTTCATGCGCTTTCGTGCTGTGTTTCTTCTGCGCAATGCGTCTCAGAGAATTAGTTGCTCTTCATGTACCACTGTGGCTCCTTTACTGGAGGATGATGTCTGCTTTTTTCCAGATGCAGTAAAGGTCCGCATTCGACATTCTAAGACGGACAATTATGGCCAAGGCGTTTGGCAGTCTATCTCCTGTATTGATAGCGTATTTTGCCTAGTGCGGGTTGTTCGTTCTTTTTCCGACATCCTTCCCAGGGCTCCTAGTTTCTTAGTTCATGCTGATGGTTCTCCTCTTACCAAATATCAATTCACAATGATATTTAAACACTGTATTGCTAAGTCAGGTTTGTCCCCGTCCGAATTCAGTACACATTTGTTTTGCATCGGGGCAGCTACAGTCACAGATGCGGCGGGTATGACTAAGGTGAATGTTAACAGACTTGGGAGATGGAAATTTTTTTCGCAGATACATAAGGTCTGATTTATTAACTGGATAATAGTTGTTTGTTTTTCCCTCTAGGTTTTAAGAGGCTGGCGGTGTGGTTGATTGGTCATTCTTATATTTACTGGGCCGCGCAAAGGGTATCATACCGCCCGGGAGGCTTGCAGTTGGGGTTCATGCAAGCAAATGTGTCCTGGAGAGGTGTTCGTAGTCTTAAATGGTTGCAGGTGCTACCGGAAGTGGTGACCATTAGCCTGGAATCCCGTGGTCCCACAGTGCTGGTTATCCATGTTGGCGGCAACGATTTATGTGCAGTCAGGATTTTAGAGATGATTTCCTTTATGCAGTAGGACTTTGATCATTTTCCGGCATTCTTTAATGATTTAGTTGTTGTTTGGTCTGGGATAGTTCCCCGTGTATTGTGGAGCGGAGCGAGGAACAACAGCGGCATTGAGAGGACACACCGCTTGCTGAACATGTGGGTATCTAGACACGTTAGGTCGAAGTGTGGATTAGTGGTTCGCCATCGTCAGTTAGAGGGTGACAGCCATAATTTAATGCTACGTGACGGAGTACACCTTAATGACATAGGTCTGGACTTCTTTCTATCGGGGTTGCAGGATGCCATTGACAGAGCCCTCTTCATTCTGTTGGGGGGGGTCCGAGCACTGTGTAGGCTTACACCCGGCTCCGGTGGCAGAGGGAGGACCTTGTCTAATAAGAAGATGGAGAAGTGGCAGTCACGTGAAGTTTCCACAAAGACATGCTCACCATGGCCACGGTGACCTGGCATGCGAGGTGACAAAGAAAGTACAGTGGCTTAAGAGTTAAGTGTAGACAAGGCCCCCCTGTCTTTGTAATAAAGCTGTGGCCTTCCCCCCTTTTTACCACAAAGATAAGATTCTGTGTATTTATTTGATAGATAGAGAACCCCCTGAGTGTGTCAGCTGCTAACCCAGCAGGTAGTTTAAGCCATTCAGTAGGTGGGTGAAACAATTTCATAAGCCACAACTCTGTCCTCATAAACACCACATCCTCAAAACGCTGGTAATTGTGTTCAGCCTGATGTGGGCTTTGCGGACAGTCTAGGCACACCATACTGGACAGGAGGAATTTCCCGGTATTCAGGATCTGAAAATCATAACTCAATCGTATTTGGTGTCTGTATGACTGGGACGAGGCTACTCAGATTATGGGAACTCACATGTACCCGCAGTCCCTGTCATACGGAGAGAAATCACCTGGATTCATATTGCCACATCAGTCGGCCGTTTGAGAACGTGGGACAACAGGCATTGTAATCTATAGGCATGTTTTAATAGTCTATCTGCGATGCCATTCATACTTAATCTGCTACATTACTGATTCATTTACTGTACATTATGGCCAACAGACAGTTGCCTGGGCCCTCAAAAGTAACGGGCAGTGGCAAAAATGTTGCTGTAGACGGCACAAGTAGCAGCAGAAGGGGTGGCGGTAGCAGCAACAGGCCAAAGCTGCCACTATCATCCAGCTGTTTGACCATCAATCCAACTGTACTGGAATGGTTGACTTGCTCTTCAACATCACCTCAGGTGACAACAGATACACACAGCCTGGAATCGGTGGGTTCCTCTGACACCACACTTAGTTGGCATGGCCCAGGAACAACCTCTATGTACTTACCTGTCCTGCAACTGCCTCTTTCTTTTGCTGCTCCTTCTGCTCAGGAAGTAATGCATGCTGCTGCCTCTGCTCTGCTTTTCAGCGATGATGAGCTTAGTGAGGACAGTCAGCAGCTACAGGCCAGAAGTCTGGGGTAGACGGTCTGCTTCTCAGGAGCCTATCTGGCAGGAAACAACTAGCAGTGCACAGGTTCATAAAGGCAGCGACAGGCAGTCAGCATGGAGTGGTGTGGAGTGGTGGCAAAATTCCATAATTGGGAATGTGGACATTTTTTATCAAGTCGTTGGAGGACATTAGTGTGGTGATATGCAGGATATGTGGGCAGAAGGTGAAGCACGGTCAAGGTACTAAAGTTGGCACCATAGTCCTGCGTTAACACATGAAGCATGACCATAAAGTGGCCTGGGAAAACCGTGGCACTTATGTAGTGGTACAGCCTGACATAACAACTGCTGCATCTCCCAACGTCCTGCACGCCTTCTCCAGCAGTCAGGGCTCCTCAACCTCAGCAGACATTCCGTCCCTTCGTCTATTGCTCCTCCTACTCCTTTTCGATTGCAAAAAGACAGTATGCGTGCACTCACCCAATGGTGCAGAAGCTGAATGTGCACCTTGTCAAGTTGTTGGCAGTACAGTCCCTCCCTTTCCATATTGTGAACTCTGAATATTTCAGAGAACTGATGGCTTGTGCCCACCCAGGGTGGAGAGTCCCAAGCTCTAAAAAAAGCTGTACCAGCCCTGCACATGTATGTTGAGCATACGGTGGGCCAGTTCTTGAGCCTGTCAGCGTTTGGTACAGTTCATGCCAGCGCTGATGTGTGGAGCTATAACTGTAACTATGGTCAAGTACAATATATGTCCTTTACAGCCCACCAGCAACTTGGGCAGGTGATGGCAATGCCGCCTCCTTGTTGTAATTGTGGTATTTCTGCACCATTGGCCTACTCATCCTCTACCTTGTTCTCAGCCTCCACTGTAGACACAGTTCAGAGTGGTCCTCCAGCACCACCTATGCCAAGCACAGCGTTGTCGCGCGGTTCTGCACCTGGTCAGCCTGTGCAAACAGAGCCACGCTGGCGAGGAGCTGTGTCATCAACCAAGAAATTGAATCCTGGCTGTCTTCATCAACTGGATCTAGGAACCATGGTCACTGATAACGGAAAGAACATTATGCTGCGTCGAGGACGGCTGACCCATGCGCCCTGAATGCCGCATGTCTTCAGTCAGGTTGACACCCAGTTCCTGAAGTCTTCCACCTAACTGCAAGATGTCTTGAAAATGTAATAGAAACTGTGCATGCACTTCAGCCACTCTTACCGTGCAAAACATGCCCTCCTCTTCTTGATCTGCTTCATATGGAATGTTTCCACACTTTGGAACTCCATTCTCCACATGTTGGGCCGACTGTATGAGCAGAGGAAACCCTTGACTGATTTCTTGATGATGGAGACGGACAGGACTACTCCCCGGTGTAACTTTTATGTAAGACAGTAGCAGCTCATGCGTGATACCTGCCATTGAGGAGACCATTTTATGTCATTCCACTACTTCACATCCTGGAGGGGATGCTGATAAATCTGACTGGCAAGGGGACAGAAGATGTGGCGCCTACATCTCACGACCACCTGAGCCCTGTGGAAGCTGAACTGGCACAGGAGGAGGAGAGAAACACCCAGGAATTCTATATAGACCTAGATGGTTTATCTGCCCAAGCGACAGGCGAGGAGCAGGAGGAGCTAGAGGGCGACAACGAAGACTAAGCAGATGGCCCCGACAGACCATGGCAGTAAGAACTATAGCACGTAGTATTGCTAATTGATAGCAAGATTTTATTCAATATATAGCGTGTATTGAATAAAATACTACTATCAATTAGCAATTAGAGTTGAGCGGACACCTGGATGTTCGGGTTTCAATTTATTGTTTGCAGAAGTCTTGATTCTGTTACTACTGCACTCTCTTGCATGCATACTGCTCTTTTAGGTATTTTTAACAAACCATACTTCATTTCATCTTCCATAAGGTTTCATGTGTGGGTCGTAGCCACAGCAGATATACAGTAGTAGTCTTTATGGTAAGAAGACTCTGGTCCTAGACAAGAACGAAGTTTTGCAGCATGTGACACAGTCTGTTTCTTTAGCATATCCTCCAAACTGCCTGCAGATTAGAACAGAGAGAGAGAATTGTAAACTATCTGCATATTTTATTGACCTCCCATCACAAATAGAGTTGAGCGGACACCTGGATGTTCAGGTTCAACGGGTTCGGCTGAACTTGACCCCGAACCCGAACCCCATTGAAGTCAATGGGAACAATGGGAACCCGAACTTTTGAGCACTAAAATGGCTCTAAAAATGTAATGGAAAGGGCTAGAGGGCTGCAAATGGCAGCAAAATGTGGTTAAGAGCATGGCAAGTGCTCTGCAAACAAATGTGGATAGGGAAATGACTTTAAATAACATAAAATACGTAAAAATAAAAAATAATAATCTTGATCCCAGGTGGTAGTTGTGAGTCCCGTTGTATAATCTTGCGAGATTTAGAGAGGCTGCTTGAATGTTTGTTAATAGCAGAAACAAGCACAAACACACAGGCGAACACCATCGGAGGTAACAACTAAAGCCACCGTGATCAAGGACGGTGAGTGCACCGTATATAGAGTGGGACGCCACTCAAATCTGTAATGTATTAGACACGCCTGCATTATTAAATTAAATCTCTAACAATACTGGGAGTTGAACAAAAATAACAGTGAATGATACCATATATGCTGAAAGAAACGCTGTTGCGAAACCATTGGGGTCACCAACTTCCATATTTTTAAAGAGAGGGTGGCAGTGATAGCTGTATCCTGAAACTGGCAATGAATTACTTATAGACTCCTATTGATGATGGTTGCCTTTGATATCAACTACTGCAACTAACAACCGCTGCCTCAATATTCCTTATCACTGATAAGTATTAATGAGACCTATATTGCTGCTACAATATTGCTGCTACACAATAATCGCTGCTCTAATATTGCTGCTATAATTACCCGCTGCTAGAATATTGTCAATTTTGCTGCTATTAATAACCTTTTTTATACATCCTATTTTTTACATAATATTTTAACATTTTTTAATTATTGCAATTTTAAACCATTGTTGTTGAAATTCTGTGATAAATATTATAAATCTTGACTACCTATATAATCAGATGAGGAGTGCCTGCTACAATGCTTTTTGGTTTTAAATGTATTAAAAAAAAATTAAATTAGGGTACACCCCAAAACATTGGGAAATATAACCCGTGATGACCCCCTCCTGTCGTGCTAAAGACAATACACTGGCTGCAGGGCAGGCCAGCACCTCCAAGGCGTAAAGGGCAAGCTCAGGCTATATGCCCAATTTGGAGACCCATCAGTCAGTTCGTGTAGGCGTGTGCAAACATACTGCCCCACCATGTCACACGTCCCAGTGCTGTTCACGATCCAATTGGATATCTGCTCTATCAACTTTCGATGTTCTTTTCTGCGCCTATCATGTTGATCACGGTTAGCGGCGAATCAGGGTTCCACCCCGGAGAGGGAGCGTGAGAAAGAGAGACCACATCAAAGGGAGATCAATGGATGATATTTAATTGTGATCGAGCGGAAATGTGGGACAAATTATTAAAGCAGAAGAATTGAAGGAAAGTAGGGGGCGCGCGGCAATTACCCACTCCCGACTCGGGGAGGTAGTGACGATAAATAACAATACAGGACTCTTAAGATGCCCTGTTATTGGAATGATTAATAAAAAATTATAGGGAATGTCACTGGGGTATTTTGGATTTGGAAACGTTAGACAGAAGAGGCCCTGCTGCCGCTTTGTTGACTCTAGATAACTTCTGCCTGATCGCACGTCCCTGTGACGTCCACGATTCTTTTGGATATCTTCTCTATCAACTTTCGATATTCTTTTCTGAGCCTACCATGTTGATCACGGTTATCGGTGAATCAGGGTTCCACGCCGGAGAGGGAGCGTGAGAAAGGTATACCACATCCAAGGGAGGTCAATGGCTGCAATGTGATCGACCTGAAATGTGGGACAAGTTATTAAAGTGGAAGAATCGAATGAAAGGGCCAATTAAAGACGAATTTTACTAATTTAATTCCCTGTCACCTATGCAGAGCAGGGGTTTTTCATCGCCAGAAATGGGTTAATGTTACCCACCAATGGAACAGATGATTTTTAAAAATTTCGGTCTCTATCACCTATGCTGAGCAGGGGTTTATTCACGGCAAAAATTTTAAAATGTCACCCAAAAATTTTAAAATGTCACCCAAGAATGTCTACTAGGTAGAGCAGGGGTATATCACAGCCAAAAATTGGTGAATTTCACCCGAATATGTAACAGACAAATTAGTGAAATGTTTTACCTGTCTACTAGGTAGAGCAGGGGTATATCACACCCAAAAATTTGTGAATTTCACCAGAAAATTTAACAGACAAATTAGTGAAATGACATAAAATAAAATATGTACAAATAAAAAAAAATAAACTTAATTTATGAGGTGGAGGTCCATATGGAGTAGGAGTTTGAGGAGGTGGTGGACGTAGCAATGTAGGTGGAAGCGGCGGTGGAGGAGGACGAGGTAGCAAACACTGGTTTTGGTTAAAATTTTTTATTTTTATTAGGGTACACGCCAAAAGAGTGTGAAATATCCAAAATACAACAATGAGCAATTGCGCTGTAGTATAACAATGGCTGGTTAAGGCCGGTATACATGTCTATTCTGCACAAGGTACGGGCAAGTTATGTGGGATCCATGCCTGGATCATTTTAATGAACGTGAGCTTGTCCACATTGGCTGTGGACGGGCGACTGCGCTTGTCTGTGATAACGCCCCCTGCCGTGCTAAACACACGTTCAGACAATACACTGGCTGCAGGACAGGCCAGCACCTACAAACTGTAAAGGGCGAGCTCAGGCCATGTGCCCAATTTGGATAAGTTGAAGGGGGAAGATCCATCATTCAGTACGTGTAGGCGTTTGCACATATACTGCTCCACCATGTTGGTGAAATGCTGCCTCCTGCTAAGACGTTCCATATCAGCTGGTGGTGCTGGTTGTTGTGGCATGCTGACAAAGCATTTCCACATTTCATCCATGCTAACCCTGCCTTCTGAGGTGATGGTGGTGCCCCAGCTGTGTTGGCGACCTCTTCCTCCTCCTCTGCCTTGTGCTTCCACTGTGCCCCTGCTGTCAGATGGGAATGCCACCAGCAGCGCGTCTACCAGAGTGCACTTGTACTCGTGCATCTTACGATCACGCTCCAGTGATGGAATTAAGGACAGTACATTGCCCTTGTAGCGTGGCCAACCAGTAATCAGCACAAGTTAGAATGTGGGCAACTCGACGGTCGTTGCGGAGACACTGCAGCATGTAATCGCTCATGTGTGCCAGGCTGCCCATAGGCAATTAAAAGCTGTCCTCTATGGGAGGTGTATCGTCTGTGTCCTCTGTATCCCCCCAGCCACCCACCAGTGATGGCCATGAGCTGGTTTGGGTGCCACCCTGCTGTGAACAAGGTTCCTCCTCCTCCATTTCCTCCTCCTCATCCCCCACCTCGTCATCCTCCAAAACTGTGCCCTGGCTGGACAATTGTGTACCTGGCGTTTGTGGGTGCAGGAACCCACCCTCAGAGCCACTTGTGAATGACTGGCCGGAAACCCTATGAAATGATCCCTCTTCCTCCTCCTCCTGTGCCACATCCTCTTCCATCATCGCCAGCAGCGTTTTTTCAAGGAGGCATGGAAGTGGCATAGTAACGCTGAGAACAGCGTTATCGGCACTGGCCATATTGGTGGAGTACTCGAAACAGCGCAACAAGGAACACAGGTCTCACATGGAGGCCCAGTCATTGGTGGTGAAGTGGTGCTGTTCCGCAGAGCGACTCACCCTTGCGTGCTGCAGCTGAAACTCCACTATTGCCTGCTGCTTGCACCTTGTGGGCACGTTGCATATGAGGCGGTGAGCGGGAAGGCCGAAGTTACGGTGCAGCGTTGACAGGCAAGCAGCCGCAGGGTGAGAACGCCGAAAGCGCGCACAGACGGCCCACACTTTATGCAGCAGCTCTGACATATCAGGGTAATTTTTAAGGAACCTCTGCACTACCAAATTCGGCACATGTGTCAGGCAAGGGATGTGCGTCAAACTGGCTAGTCCCAGAGCTGCTACGAGATTTCGCCCATTATTGCACACCACCAGGCCGGGCTTGAGGCTCACTGGCACCAAACACTCATCGGTCTGTTGTTCAAAGCCCGTCCACAGCTCCTGCGCAGTGTGGTTTTTGTCCCCCAAACAGATAAGTTTTAAAACTGCCTGCTGTCGTTTACCCCTGGCTGTGCTGAAGTTGGTGGTGAAGGTGTTACGCTTACGATGAGGAGCCGGTAGAGGACGAGGAAGCGGAGTAGGAGGAGGAAATAACAGTAGGCAAACTGAAGCGCCCTGCAATCCTAGGTGGTGGAAGGACATGCGCCAAACTGCTATCCGCCTCAGGCCCAGTCGCCACTGCATTTACCTAGTGTGCTGTTATGGAGATATAACGTCCCTGTTTTTGAGGTGCCTACTCCACTGCAGCTCGTGCTTTGCACTTAGATGCCTGGTCACGCTGGTTGTGCTCAGGTTGAGAACGTTTATGCCTCGCTTCAGGATCTGATTGCACAGCGTGCAAACCACTTGTGTTTTGTCGTCAGCACATTGTCTGAAGAACTGCCACGCCAGGGAACTCCTTGGAGCTGGCTTTGGTGTGCTCAGTCCCTTGCTTCGATGGGCAGTAGCAGGCGTACTGTCTAGGGGACGGCCGCTCATCTTTTGCACCCTGCTCCCTCTTCTGCTGTGCTGGTTGCTCTGTGCGACCACCGCCTCTTCCTCCGAACTACATATGTCACTCACATGACCTTGATTCCATGTGGGGTCGAGGACCTAATCGTCCTCCACACCATCTTCCACCCAGTCTTCACCCCTGCTTTCCTTGTCGGTCTGCACACTTTCGAAAGCCACAGCAGTTGGCACCTGTGTTTCGTCATCAACCGAGACATGCTGCGATGGTCCTCCAATGTACTCATCTTGAAACATAAGTGGTTGGGCATCGGTGCACTCAATCTCTTCCACTTCTGATGCAGGGCTAGGTGAAATCCTGCTAGCAGAGTCATTAAAAAGCAGAAGAGACTGCTGTATGACTTGGGGCTCAGACTGCTTGGCTGATATTCAAGGGGGTGAGGTGAAATACTGATGGACATCGGCTGCAGATGTCAACTCTGATCCTTCAGCAGGAGACTGGGTGGGAGACAATGTAAACGAACTGGAGTCACTGTCAGCAACCCAATCTACTATCGCCTTTAGTTGTTCTGGCCTCACCATTCGTAGAGCCGCATTAGGCCAGACCAAATACCGCTGAAGGTTCTGTCTCCTACTCGCACCTGAGGAAGGTGTTTCACTTATGTGTGTAGCTGGCACCGATCGACCACGTCCTCTCCGTGCAACAGGAACTCCACTAGCAGCACCACGACCGGGGCCACGTCCCTTATTTTACGCTCTCATTTTTTTAATAACAGAATAGAACAACAATATCTAATGCATGTATCTCCCAATGACAGATGCAGCAAAGGCTGCAAAATTAAGATTTTTGCCCTAAATGGGTGTTTTTTTAATAGCAGAATAGAACAACAGTATCTAAAGTGTGTATCTCGCACGTACAGATGCAGGCAAGGCCGCAAATTAAGTATTTTGCCCAAAAAGGGTGTTTTTTAATACCAGAATAGCACAGCAGTATCTAAAGCGCGTATCTGACACGTACAGATGCAGACAAGGCCGTAAATTAAGTATTTTGCCCAAAATGGGTGTTTTTGGAATAACAGAATATGACAGCAGTATGTAACGCTTGAATTTCACACGTACAGATGCAGCAAGGGCTGTAAAATTGAGTATTTTGCCCAAAAAGGGTGTTTTTTAAAACCCAGAAAATTATAGCTGTATTTCTAGCTTAAATTGCACACTGACTAATGCGGCAGAGGCCCCAGATGGAGGGTATTGCCAAAAATGGGTGTTTTTTAAAACCCCGAAAATTATTTTTTCAAGCAAATTATTATTTCAAGCATATTTTAACAATAACAGATGCAGCAAAGGCTGCAATTTTAAGTACTTTGCCCAAAAAGGGTGTTTTTTTATTAACAAAATATGACAGCAGTATATAATGCTTGAATTTCACACTTACAGATGCAGACAAGGCCTCAAATTAAGTATTTTGCCCAAAATGGGTGTTTTTTAAAACCCAGAAAATTATTGAAGTATTTCAAGCTTGTTTTTAACAATCACAGATTCAGCAAATGCTGCAATATTAAGTACTTTGCCCAAAATGGGTGTTTTTTTTTTACTAACAGAATATAACAGCAGTATATAACGCTTGAATTTCACACTGACAGATGCAGAAAGGGCTGTAAAATTTAGTATTTTGCCCAAAACTGGTGTTTTTTAAAACCCAGAAAATGATTGCTGTATTTCTAGATTAAATTGCACACTGACAAATGCTGCAAAGGCACCAGATGTAGGATGTTGCCAGAAATGAGTGTTTTCTTTAAACCCACATTATTATTGCAGTATTTCGTGCTTGGATTTGAATGTCACAAAAGCACATATGCTATGCTGGTGCACTGAGCTTGCATAAAATGGCCGCGGCCGCCCACCTAACTAATAGACGGATAAACGTTCTTTTTCTGTGTCACTGGGCTCAGGGCAGGGTAAAAAGATTGTGCACTGCACCCACAAAACTAAATCTAGGTAGATCGGTGAGTTAACAAGCACTTCAGATTAAAGATTCTTTCCTATTCTCTCCCTCACAGCAGCAGCATCCTCTCCCTACACTAGTAACAGCAGAGTGACGTGCAGCGCTACGTGACTCCAGCTTATATAGAGGCTGGGTCACATGCTGCACTAGCCAATCACAGCCATGCCATTAGTAGGTGTGGCAAAACCAGCCACATTGAGAACTGTTGGACTGTATTTGTGACAATCCCCCCCCATTCGTTCCAAGTTGCCACTGTGTTTTGGATATGTTATCCTCAAGTTATACTGGTTAAATTGGTATAAGTTTTATGTATGTAACCTGTAAACTCACAAAGTTGTAAAAATGTATAAGGCTGGGTTCACACGAGCATGTCCGGATTAGTTCCGGATGCGTCCCGGTGTTTTGCGGCAAACCCGCGCGAGTAGGAATGCAATTGCAGTCAGTTTTGACTGCGATTGCGTTCCGATGTTCAGTTTTTATCGTGCGTGTGCAATGTGTTTTGCACGCGCGTGATAAAAAACCGACTGTGGTACCCAGACCCGAACTTCTTCACAGAAGTTCAGGTTTGGGTTCGGTGTTGTGTAGATGTTATTATTTTCCCTTATAACATGGTTATAAGGGAAAATAATAGCATTCTGAAAACAGAATGCATAGTAAGTGATCAGTTGAGGGTTAAAAAAAATAAAAAAAATTAACTCCCCTTCTCCGTTTGTTCGCGTAAGTCCCGGTCTCTTCTTTACTTCTCAAAAGATGAACTATGGGCTAAAGGACCTTTGGTGACGTCAGATCACATGCTCCAATCACATGGTCCATCACCGCGGTGATGGACCATGTGATTGGAGCATGTGATCTTACGTCACCAAAGGTCCTTTAGCCCATAGTTCATCTTTTGAGAAGTAAAGAAGAGACCGGGACTTACGCGAACAAACGGAGAAGGTGAGTTAATTTTTTTTATTTTTTTTAACCCTCAACTGATCACTTACTATGCATTCTGTTTTCAGAATGCTATTATTTTCCCTTATAACCATGTTATAAGGGAAAATAATACAGTGAATAGACTGTCACCTAGCAACCATGCGTGAAAATCGCACAGCATCCGCACTTGCTTGCGGATGCTTGTGATTTTCACGCAACCCCATTCACTTCTATGGGGCCTGCGTTGCGTGAAAAACGCAGAATATAGAGCATGCTGCGATTTTCACGCAACGCACAAGTGACGCGTGAAAATCACCGCTCATGTGAACAGCCCCATAGAAATGAATGGGTCAGGATTCAGTGCGGGTGCAATACGTTCACCTACCGCATTGCACCCGCGCGGAATACTCGCCCGTGTGAACGCAGCCTAAGAGTAACTTTTCAGCTTAGGAGATAGTTGAGAAGATACAGTGATTGACTCAATTAGCTCCAAACAGAGGGGAGGAATATGCTGGGTGGGTTTCTATTGTCCCATTGTGTAGTAACTTTTCAGTTTAGGAGATAGTTGGGGAGATACAGTGATTGATTCAATTATCTCCTAGACAGAGGGGAGGAATATGTGTGGGTTGTAACTACAATGTTATTGCTTAATGTATGATAATGTGTGTGTCCCTCTCCTTCATGGGAGCATGTAATAAAAAGGGCTGCAAGCTAGCGGCCAGGGAGTTCACCTCCAAGCTATGTGTCGTCTAGTTCTTGGAGGGATGGGATATATACACGCTACCTGCATTTCATTCTGATTGTTCCTGTCTACCAGCGGAGATACTGCACTTCACCCTGCCTCTCTGCTACAATTGGTGGCAAGCGACGGGATTCGAATCTCACAGCAGAAGACCGTTCAGCTATTTTATTTGATACGAACGGAAAGGAACCTCATCCGTACAAAGTCATCGTTCGTGAGTATGCGCTTTTATGCGAACAGATGACGAATGGGGACGGATTATACCAGGCTGAAAAGAGAAACGCTAAAGGCATTACTGGAAGCCAGAGGAATTATTGCCAGTAACAAAGCGAAAAAAGTCATTATTGCAGAACTCATGGAGGGCGATCAAGCAGCAGTTACACCAGTAGCCACGGAAACATAAAGCTCAGCATGGGCCAACGAAATGAGGATAAGGCTGGCATTTTTTTGCGTTGCCACATTCCCAGGAATTTCTGGAAAGGACATCAGCTGATATTAATGAATATCTAGCGGCCACCCGACCAAACCTCACTTCACCTGGGGGAGCAAACCCTCCTGCATATCCGGTAATATCAGAAAAACAGAAATTACCGCACCATGCATTTAAAACCTATGTGGAAACCGAGGACATTGATGGGTACCTGCAGGACTTCGAAAGATTATGCCAGCTGCATAAAATCGATCCTGCGGATAAGGTACCCCTATTGGCCGGCAAATTGTCGGGTAGGGCAGCGGAAGCATACCGGACTATGCCAGATGAGGACAGCACAGATTATCAAAAGGTAAAACAAGCCATATTGACCCGGTATGCCATTACCCCTGAGGCATACCGCCAGCGCTTTCGGGAGCTAAAGAAAGCCGAGAGAGATACCCACACGGAATGGGCACATAGATTGACCCGTGCTGCTAAAGGATGGGTACAAGCAGCACAGGTAACCCAGCTGGAAGAGCTGTTACAATTGCTATTACTGGAGCAATTTTTTCAAGGACTGTCTGACGAATTGCAAAACTGGTTACGGGATCGCAAACCCAATACCGTACATGTGGCAGCTACTATGGCAGACGAGTACCAAGATGCCCGACGGGCACAGAAGGTTGCACAATGACCCCTTTCCGGGGCCCCTAAAACTAACCCCGTTCCAGCACCCGTTCCAGCATCCAGTCCAGCACCCTACAGATCGAGTGGGGGCAACTACCAACAAGCACCCAGATACCAGTCTCGCCCTCAGGTCAGATGCCATATTTGCAAGCAGCAGGGGCACATCCAGAAAGATTGTCCCAGGAACCGAAACCGTTCCAACTGGGGAAACCCTAGCCAGCAGATTGATCGCCCAGCGGCAGTACACTGCTTCCAAAATGAGTTTTCCCAGCAGCAATTGGTGCCAATGCCTCCAGGGGAGCCCTTGGGCATTCTACACGAGGCCAACCCGATACAGGCAGCCTCGGACAACAGACAAGGACATTGCCAGGCCGTCCACCTAGATGGCAGGAGCCGCTGGGGGTAATATCTACAAGATTCCTACTGCCCGGGTACATTTGAATTGGGGAGCGGGGTCTGGAAATGTGGAAGTGGGGCTCCTGCAAGATTTTCCAGCGGATATTATTTTGGGCAACGATTTGGGGGAGCTGACTTCGGCGTTTGTGCCACAACGGAACCTCCAGGAAGCTTTACCTGTTGTTACCAGGCAGCAGGCCCGCACCAACCCACCGGCAAATCACTCTGAGGCTCAGGTAAGGAACAATACCCCTGTTATCCCTTGGGCCCCCCCATTAGAGTTTGGTAGTGAGGTAGCTAATGACCCTTCCTTGCAAGTATATAAAGATAAAGTAGCAGGAAGCCAAACTGGGTTAGAGGGGGAGAGATATGGGTGGGAAAAGGGGTTACTGTATAGATATGCAGAGAAGACAGTAGCCGGTACAGTTCCCGTATCTATGCGACAGTTAGTAGTACCTAAGAGATACCGACGTGAGTTATTACGCATTGCTCATGACATCCCCCTGTCAGGACACTTAGGCGTTAGTCGGACTAAACACCGGCTAATGCAGAACTTCTTTTGGCCCGGTATCTCCAAAGACATTCGGCAGTATTGCCAAACGTGTGACACCTGCCAACGAGTAGGGAAGCGAGGAGATAAATATAAGGCTAAGTTACACTCCCTCCCTATAATTGAAGAACCCTTCAGTAGGGTAGCTGTTGACATTATTGGACCCCTAGCTAAACCCGGCCCCTCGGGGAAGCGGTTTATCCTGACGGTAGTAGATTACGCCACCCGTTACCCTGAGGCAGTGGCATTGACTAATATTCATGCCGAGACCGTAGCAGAGGCCCTTATTAAAATATTCTCTCGCATGGGTTTCCCCCGAGAGATTATTTCTGATAGGGGCACCCAGTTCACCGCTGAAGTCACCCGCCAGTTGTGGAAAACATGTGGGGTAAAGCCGATTATAAACTCGGCCTACCACCCCCAGTCTAATGGGCTCTGTGAACGATTTAACGGAACATTGAAACAAATGCTCCGTACGTTCATGGAGACCCAGAAGAACTGGGAGCGGTTTTTGCCCCACCTGTTGTTCGCATACAGGGAGGTACCTCAAGAGTCCACTGGGTTCTCACCTTTCGAGTTATTGTTCGGAAGGAGGGTAAGGGGCCCCTTAGATTTAATCCGGGAACATTGGGAGGGGGAAATCACGATAGATGGTACCCCTGTTGTACCATATGTGCTGGAGTTTCGGGACCGCTTGGAGGACCTAACCGAGGCCGTACGCTCTAACCTCCGGGCGGCCCAGAACCGGCAGCGCCGATGGTATGATAGAGGTGCCAGGGACCGCAGTTTTCAAGTGGGGGAAAAGGTGTTGATCCTTAAACCTGTTAAGAATGATAAACTGCAGGCTTCCTGGCAGGGCCCATACAAGGTGGTGGAACAAGTCTGTGACACCACCTATGTGATCGGTCCATGTATGGGAGCAGGAGTAAGCCGGATGCTCCATGTTAACATGTTAAAACCATATCATGAATGCCCAGAGGAGGTAAATGCTATTTGCGCCTCTGCTGCAGAAGATATGGACAATTTACCTCTCCCTGATCTCCTGGGAATGGGGAACCGGAACGAAGACCTGGGAGAGGTACAATTGGGGGAAAGATTAAACCCGCAGGAAAGGGACCAGATTGTAGATCTCTTACGAGAGAAAAGCGAAACCTTCTCTAATGTACCAGGGTATACCCCCCTAGCCACTCACCGAGTTGAGACCCCTGGTCAGCTGCCCATGCGTCAACCCCCTTACCGCATCCCTGAATCTGTCAAGGAACACATGCGTAAGGAGATTGACGAAATGTTAGAGCTTGGGGTGATAGAACACTCCGACAGCCCCTGGGCTTCCCCGGTAGTTCTAGTGCCGAAACGGGACGGCACGACCCGTTTCTGCGTAGACTACCGGAAGTTGAATGACAAGACTGTATCAGATGCCTATCCTATGCCCAGGATAGACGAACTCTTAGATAAGATGGCCCGTGGTCAGTACCTCACGACGATAGATTTGTGTAAGGGGTACTGGCAGATTCCCCTAGCCGAGGATGCCATCCCCAAGTCGGCGTTCGTCACCCCATTTGGCTTGTACCAGTTTAAGGTCATGCCATTTGGGATGAAATACGCCCCGGCTACCTTTCAGAGGATGGTAGATTGGCTATTGGAAGGATCCCAGGAGTTTGCGTGCGCATATTTAGACGATATCGCCATATTCAGCAGCTCCTGGGAAGAACATTTAACCCATATCGGGTTTATCCTAGATAGGATCAGGGAAGCCAACCTGACCCTAAAACCCAGCAAGTGCCATATAGGGATGGCAGAAGTTCAGTATCTGGGACACAGGGTGGGTAGTGGGAAACAGAAGCCAGAACCCGCTAAAATTGAGTCTGTCGCCAAATGGCCAACCCCCCGCACCAAGACCCAGGTATTAGCTTTCTTAGGTACCGCTGGGTATTACCAGAAATTTGTACCCAATTATAGCGCCGTAGCAAAACCCCTCACTCACCTTACCCGTAAAAATCTCCCTAAGATTGTCACCTGGAGCCCAGAGTGTGAACAGGCATTCCAAAAACTGAAAGACTCTTTGATAAATGCTCCTGTCTTGGCCGCTCCTGATCCAACTAAACGTTTTCTTGTCCACACAGACGCTTCAATGTTTGGATTGGGAGCAGTACTGAGCCAAGTCGGAGCTGATGGCGGCGAGCATCCTGTAGCTTACTTAAGCAGGAAATTGTTACCCCGAGAGGTAAGCTACGCCGCCATCGAAAAGGAATGCCTGGCCGTGGTGTGGGCCTTAAAGAAACTACAGCCGTACATTTATGGACAACAGTTCTTGCTACTCACCGATCACAACCCGTTGGTATGGCTAAACAGGGTGTCTGGAGACAATGCCCGGCTGTTGCGCTGGAGTTTGGCGCTGCAGCCGTTTGACTTGACAATTCACTACCGCCCTGGGAAGCAGAATGGCAACGCCGACGGGTTGTCCAGACAAACTGACCTTGAACAATGATCGGTGGGTACTCTTCCGGACCTCCCCAAGCCGATCCGTTTGGATCAGACTGTGTATGCCGGCTTGGTTCTGGGGGAGCATTGTGGCAAAACCAGCCACATTGAGAACTGTTGGACTGTATTTGTGACAATCCCCCCCCATTCGTTCCAAGTTGCCACTGTGTTTTGGATATGTTATCCTCAAGTTATACTGGTTAAATTGGTATAAGTTTTATGTATGTAACCTGTAAACTCACAAAGTTGTAAAAATGTATAAGAGTAACTTTTCAGCTTAGAAGATAGTTGAGAAGATACAGTGATTGACTCAATTAGCTCCGAACAGAGGGGAGGAATATGCTGGGTGGGTTTCTATTGTCCCATTGTGTAGTAACTTTTCAGTTTAGGAGATAGTTGGGGAGATACAGTGATTGATTCAATTATCTCCTAGACAGGGGGGAGGAATATGTGTGGGTTGTAACTACAATGTTATTGCTTAATGTATGATAATGTGTGTGTCCCTCTCCTTCATGGGAGCATGTAATAAAAAGGGCTGCAAGCTAGCGGCCAGGGAGTTCACCTCCAAGCTATGTGTTGTCTAGTTCTTGGAGGGATGGGATATATACACGCTACCTGCATTTCATTCTGATTGTTCCTGTCTACCAGCGGAGAAACTGCACTTCACCCTGCCTCTCCGCTACAGTAGGCATGGCTGTGATGGTTTCTAAGGGCACAGAGTTAAACGCTTGTTGATTGGCTGCTCTGCAGCCTTTCAAAAAGCGCCGTAAAAGAGACGAACACCAAACCCGAACCCGAACTTTTACTGAAATGTTCGGGTCCGGGGTCCAAAAATCCTAAAGTTCGGTACAAACCTGGACTTTACAGTTCGGGTTCGCTCAACCCTATTAGCAGTACTACGCTAATAGTTCTTATTCTTTATCAAAGAGCGGGGTTGGATCCCTACCTACAACACTAACAAGCAGAGTACAACAAAGAGTATATATAGACCATGGCTGTATGCAGTGGAGATGGAGACAGGGAGTTCCTCCGAGTCCTTTGTTCAAATGGCCAAATGCATGCTGAGTTGCATAGTTATAGCCACATTATCACCATTCAGCAGAGGGATGACTACTGGCTCTCCACAATGTTAGACCCTTGCTACCAGTTCAAAATGGGAGCCTTTTTTACACCTTCTGAGAGGGGTGAAAAGCTCAACTACTGTTGAGACATTTTTTATAGTTCGTTGATCGCTGTCTCTTTGCTCCATCGCCCATCCTCATGAAGGTCTAACAGGGAAGATCCTCTGAGCTCACGCTCCACTGCCATGACTGCTGGAGGGGGGTGGTGGGGAGCAGTAGCAGCACCAGCGCCATCAGCAGCAACTTAAGTTATCGTGAGTCTCTGATTTCCAGTTTTCTTCAACTGCCTTCTGAAGAAACCATCCAGCAGCAGCAGGAAATGGAGCAGAACCTGAACCAGCAGTTGGTGGCACACTTGAAATGCACCCTGTCAGCCCAGATCCAAGATCCCCTGGACTACTGGGCAGCCAAACTTGAATTGTGGCTGACTTTGTGGATGACTTTGCCCTGGGCAAGTTTTCCTGCCCGGCCAGTAGTGTGGCATCAGAGCGGGTGTTTAGTACTGCGGCTGGCATTGTTACCCCAAAGAGAACCCGCCTTTCAACACAAAATGCTGAAAGACTAACCTTTATAATCAGACCTGGATCAACCAGAATTTCCTGACACCGGTGCCTGATACAACAGACTAGATCATTCTGGCTGTAATGATCTGGCTATAGTGTGCTGCTACACCAGAAAATTGTGACAAATGGCCCATTAGTTCTGCCCACCTGCTGCTGACACTATTATGATGCTGTCACTCGCCTGATGCCACACGCCTACTGCTTCTACTGCCATCTGCCCCCACTGTGATCTGCCACCATCTTGTTCTGTTGCTCCCCCCTCCCCACTCTGTTCCAGGGCCACTATTGTTACTCTTCATGCTTTTGCCACCCTTGCCATTCTGTTCTGGGTACCACTTTTGTGACTCTTCCTGCTGTTGCCACCCTCCCCACTTTGGTCGGGTGGCAAAAGCATCAAAAATTCATATGTTATCTCTGTTTTGGACCCACTCCTGTTTTTTGCCTTACCAATACTGACCAAATAATGATGGTGTGAAGGCGGATGCTGAAACTATAGGATCCGCTTTTTTGGGCTATTCTTCTTACAGATCAGAAGAATGAAAAAATAAACAGGGATGTGAACACAGCCTTACTTCTCACACCACTTCACAAACTGTCATGGGTCCACTGCTTGAATTTTGGGCCACTGCATGGTGACGTCCACGCCAATAAATTAGAGCTGGTGCTAACATTTACATGTAAGGTGGAGTTCACACTTCTGTTATGTGGTGAGTTATTTCCATCACTTGTTGTGAGTCAAATTCGGGAGCCAAGTCTACTCTTGTATTAGGTATCATGAATAGATCTACACTGTTCTGTGGGTATGACCTGTGCCTGCTTTGGGCTGACAACAACTGACCAAATAAGTGAAGGGTGAACTAATCTTAATAGTGACACACAGTCATTCTACAGCAGAAGGGATTCAAACATGTGTTTGCACTGCCATAACATGAATTAAAGGAACCCTTTCTTTCTTCACTACTTTATTAGCGCTGCCTCCATGTCCTTTTTTTGTTCCACTAAAGAGTTATTGGGAAACCTGCAGGGGCGTGCAGTGTATTTTATTTTATTTTATTAGCTTTACTGAAGGATGCTGTATGCTTTTTTTGGTTTAGTTAGGGGTTAGCTAGGAATGTTAGTGGCCTGCATGATGACGCTCACATCCATATAAGTGACCTGTCTGACGCACAGTAACTGTTTCGCTAATAGAAAGGACTAGCTATGCATGTTGCTGCACTGCACAGTGATGTACACCAGGATACATTGTCCCTAAAGTTTAACTGCAGACTGGGATAGACCTGATTTAATGCGCTCCATGACAAATGAATTCAGATCAAAGCAAATAAGAATAAATACATTCTGGTAAGTGACCAAATCGAATTTTTTATAACTTTGCTCATCTCTAGTATCAACATAAAAATGAAGAAAATAGTCATCCTATTAAAATATGCAAAATGAATGTATAAGTTTGTTGCAGTATTTTATTATCTGTAGTATTCAGTTTGTTTTGCATGTGATATGCAAGTATAAAACATACATGCGTCAATAATGGAGTTTGTTCAGTTACAATGAAGCATATTTTCAATTATTTTTTACAGCAGAATATTTGATCAAGAATTCATATATTTTCAGGATGGAACGACCTTTGAAGAGAGAACATATGATAGTGGAAAGTTTGCCTCAGTGGAAGTGTCTGAGAAGCCATTTGATGAAGCAACAAAAGAATGTGTTCTGAAGCTCCTAAAATATGTTGGAGGCTCCAATGAAAAAGGTAATTTGTTTTGCCCTCCCAGCACAGTTCCTAAATAGATAAAAGAATATATGAGCTTGGGAGAATTACACACCGGATACAGACTCGCTGCGTTCCCAAGCAAATTCTCAACTTCATTATCAAAACATACAGTCTTATAGGTAACGAAAACAAAGAAGGCACACCACTAAGGGTGTGGAAATTGAAACTAATAATTTGATTAGTTATTCATATAAGGCAGTACTTCCTGACCATAATAACAGCATCTTAGTAGTTAAAAAGCGTGTGTAGCATCTCATCTCAAGTTTAGCGTTCTTTTGCAACATCATATGAAAGCCATAAAGAACAGGTACCTGTCCGGCCTTAAAGCTACAGTTTACCACAGTTCAGGCCATTTCCATCACAATTCCCTCCTTTTGCGATTTTAGCAGATGGGCAGGACACCTAAAGCCGGGTACTTCACTTGACCTTATATCAAAAGCAGGACATAACCTAACATCTTCACCCGATTCCCCAGGACCCTGGAGTCCTGAACAACTGCACCAATCACAACAACCTTTTATAAATCAAGATGAAGTGGCCTCCAAGTGCTGACCTAATCTTATGATCTTATGAAGCCACCACACCAATAAAAACTTGTATATACACAGTACACAATTAATCTAAATATATATTTCCAGCTCGTTGACCTCATGACAGCACAACAGGAGGATGTTCCCCTTTGACCTTCTTGGGACAGGAAACAGAGAGGTTAAAAGGTCCTGCCACCTCCACCCACCAGTGTTCTTCCTGTCCCTACAGGGGTTCCCTGCTCTAGGGTTGAAGAGATTCTACAAGAACTTTCAGGGCCTAAAGCTGGGACTAGGATCAGGGGAGGGCTGGCCTTTCCTTCCAGTTCTCGAATAGCCTTGCTAAAACCTCTCAGGGAAGAGGTCCTTTAGCAGCCTGGAACCCACCTGGCGGTGTCCGAGCCTATAGGTGGGTTCTCTGATGGCCTGGGTTTGATTGGTGGGTTCATCGTCATCCTTTCTACCCTATAAGTGGACATGCCAGTACCTCTTATGTTGAGGTCCCCTGGCATGCTCCTAACCCTGATGAAGTGGGTGGTTACCTCACTATGGACGACTATGGGTTCATGGAGCATAGTTCCGCTATTCCTTAATGGAGTTCAGCAGGATCACGCCTCAGTCTCCTGAAACAGTCAGCAGCTGGAATGGGGCCTTTTCTCCTCTCCTTACCAACGCTCCGTATGCAAGTGTTGGCAGAAGCTGCACGACAATATTGGTGCTTGCTTTGGCAGCACATACTCCAAGATTGGTAAGTAAACCATGCAAACTATTTGTCAGGTAAGTAAACCATGCATGTGTTTAACCAGCTGGATTGCCTCAACAGTTCTTATTACTTTAATTTAGAAGCCATGTGTGCATCTAAATGGGAACTCAGGCGATAGTAGCATCACCTGTTTCTTTAATGAGGACTGGCTGATGATTTAAATTTTTTAGGCTGCTTTCAATTGACAAGGTCGCAGACTTAAATCCTACAGGTCTAGCAACCTGGCTTTGTAATGTCTGACTTGATTTCTTTATTTAGGAAAATTTATACTGAGTTGGCTCCTCACATACTGTGCCTGGAGTGCCACCTCATGGCCTCTGTGCCTGGCACACCAACTCATGGCCTCTGTGCCCGACATGTCGCCTCATGGCCTCTGTTCCTGGTGTGCCGCCTCATGGCTTCTGTGGCTGGCTTGTTGCTTCTGTGTCTGTGCATGACCTGCCTCTGTGCATGGCCTGCTGCCACTTGCCTCTGTGCATGGCCTGATGCTACTTGCCTCAGTGCATGGCTTGCTGCCACTTGCCTCGGTGCATGGCCTGCTGCCACTTGCCTTGGTGCATGGCCTGCTGCCACTTGCCCCCCTGCAGTGGCCGGATGCCACTTGCCTCCCTGCATTGGCCGGCTGCCACTTGCCTCCCTGCATTGGCCGGCTACCATATGCCTCCCTGCAGTGGCCAGCTGCCACTTGCCTCCAGTCAGTGGCCATCTCCTTAACCAGTACACAAGACTATGCAGGTAAGAACCCAGTGTGACAGAATGATTAGGGAAAGACTAGTGGAGATGAGTGGTAGTTCAATCTATTGACTCTACTAACAGTCAGTGGAGTAGCCTACAGTGCCTATCCACAACCTACAGTTTAGCGCAAAGCTGTATTTTGAGCCACATTCCTCCATAGACAATGTGGACAATATTAATGGAAATGGTATGTAATTCAATACAGTCGATTTACAATGTCTACACACCCCTGTTAAAATGTCAGGTTTCTGTGATGTAAAAAAATGAGACAAAGATAAATCATTTCAGAACTTTTTCCACCTTTAATGTGACCTATAAACTATACAACTCAATTAAAATACAAACTGAAATCTTTTAGGTGGAGGGAAGAAAACAAAAAAAAAAACTTAAATAATGTGGTTGCATAAGTGTACACACCTTCTTATAACTGGGGATGTAGCTGTGTTCAGAATTAAGCAATCCCATTCAAAATCATGTTAAATAGGAGTCAGCATACACCTGCAATCATTTAAAGTGCCTCTGATTAACCCCAAATAAAGTTCAGCTGCTCTAGTTGGTCTTTCCTGAAATTTTCTTAGTCGCATCCCACAGAGAGCTTCCAAAGCATCAGAGGGATCTCATTGTTAAAAGGTATCAGTCAGGAGAAGGGTACAAAAGAATTTCCAAGGCATTAGATATACCATGGAACACAGTGAAGACAGTCATCATCAAGTGGAGAAAATATGGCACAACAGTGACATTACCAAGAACTGGACGTCCCTCCAAAATTGATGAAAAGACTAAAAGAAAACTGCTCTGGGAGGCTACGAAGAGGCCTACAGCAACATTAAAGGAGCTGCAGGAATATCTGGCAAGTAATGGCTGTGTGGTACATGTTACAACAATCTCCCATATTCTTCATATGTCTGGGCTATGGGGTAGAGTGGCAAGACGAAAGCCTTTTCTTACGAAGAAAAACATCCAAGCCAGGCTAAATTTTACAATAACACATCTGAAGTCTCCGAAAAGCATGTGGGAAAAAGTGTTATGGTCTGATGAAACTAAGGTTGAACTTTTTGGCCATAATTCCAAAAGATATGTTTGGCGCAAAAACAACACTGCACATCACCAAAATAACACCATACCCAGTGAAGCATGGTGGTGGCAGCATCATGCTTTGGGGCTGTTTTTCTTCAGCTTAGAACTGAGGCCTTAGTTAAGCTAGAGGGAATTATGAACAGTTCTAAATACCAATCAATATTGGCACAAAACCTTCAGGCTTCTGCTAGAAAGCTGAACATGAAGAGGAAATTCATCTTTCAGCATGACAACGACCCAAAGCATACATTCAAATCAACAAAGGAATGGCTTCACCAGAAGAAGATTAAAGTTTTGGAATGGCCCAGCCAGAGCCCAGACCTGAATCTGATTAAAAATCTGTGGGGTGATCTGAAGAGGGCTGTGCACAGGAGATGCCCTCGCAATTTGACATATTTGGAGTGTTTTTGCAAAGACTCGGCAAATCTTGCCAAGTCAAAATGTGCCATGCTGATAGACTCATACCCAAAAGACTGAGTGCTGTAATAAAAATCAAAAGGTGCTTCAACAAAGTATTAGTTTAAGGGTGTGCACACTTATGCAACCATATTATTTTATTTTTATATTTTTTCTTCCCTCCACCTAAAATATTTCAGTTTGTTTTTCAATTGAGTTGTATAGTTTATAGGTCACATTAAAGGTGGAAAAAGTTCTGAAATTATTTATCTTTGTCAAATTTTTTTACATCACAGAAACCTGACATTTTAACAGGGGTGTGTAGACTTTTTATATCCACTGTATATGTATACCAACCATGTGAATTATAGGGTATAGTATACTCTACACCTGGAGATAGTATGGGTCAGCCTGAAGTTAAAGGATGATTAGTATGACCAGAGCACAGAAATTTAGTAAAGATCCCACCAAGACCTGTTATAATGGGAGGCAGCACCATCCTGGTTATGAATTCTTCTTATATGGGTTACAACTATCCCTTCTATGGCAATAAATGGGTGTAACTTCCTCAAAATAATTTTTGATAAAAGTCAACTTATACCCAACTAAACTCTTCTCTGTTATTCTATCTATTTGCACCTAAGGGTGCTGATGTCACGAACCTTAGGGACCCTGCCTTTGTTGCACCTAATACCTATAACCTCAAGGGCACCTTTGTCGCCACCGGGAAGGAGACTCCCCTCACTGCACACCAATCCAGGGAGCTACAAAACGGCAATAAAGACTGCGCATTCCTCCGTCCACATTCACACTTATAGCCATGCTCACACATATAAGCCGTGCTCACACATACGGTATAAGCTGCGGCTCTGTACGCTGCACAGGTCCTGTAACCGCTTGTAACTCCTCAGTCCCTGTGTCTCCTGGCTAGTGCCATGTAAAGATCTTGTGAAACCCTTAAAGGGAACCTGTCACCTCCTAAATGCATGTAAACCCGCCAGCAGTACCTCAGGGTAGCCTACAGTGTGATACCAATCATTCTTTTCATTCTGCAGTCCGATGCTGCATAAGGTCAGAAAACGATCTTTTATCCTCCTTCCGCGCTAATTTTGCATGTCAGCTTGAAGTCAAGGGGCAGCGGCCTCCTTGCTTCAAGTCAAGGTAACCACCCCCCTCTTGCCTTTGAGTGACAACCCGCAATTCATCTTCGCATTCCGAAGTCTCCCACATGCACGGTGCCCTCTATTTTACTGCGCGATCCCATGCCCTGACATGGGATCGCGCAGTAAAACAGAGGGCACCGCACATGCGCGAGACTTGGAAAAGCAAAGCCAAATTGCGGGCTGTTACTCAAAGGCAAGAAGGGGAGTGGTTACCTTGACTTCAAGCAAGGAGGTGTAGTAATCTGGAAAAACACTGGTGGGTGGAGGTAGGAGGGTCCTTTTAACCTCTCTGTTTCCTGTCCCAAGAAGGTCAAAGGGGAACATCCTCTTGTTGTGCTGTCATGAGGGAATATCTGGAAACCGAATGACTAATTCCTATTTTTATTAGTTCATCATAGGTAACATTAAAAAAGTCAGTAGCAGTGACATACATATACAAAAGAATAGAGCTACAAAGGACGTGTAACACTCTAAAAGATCCCTTCAATGTAAAAGGCGCAGACCAATACTACACATCACAAATGCTATATTTCCCAGCAGATGAATAAATAATCAAAGTGCCTAGTGCAAAACGTATAATGCATAGTTGGGGAATACATTATAAGTTTATACCTGTAGTTCAGGCCCTCAGGATCCCCGAGGAATCGATATGCGAAACACGTGTCGGGGTCTGAGCTACACTGGTCGGTATTAATTTATTATGTATGTAGTAGTATTCGTCTGCGCCTTTTTCATTGAAGGGATCTTTTAGCGTTACACGTCCTTTGTTGTTCTATTCTTTTATATATGTATGCCGTTGCTACTGACTTTTTTTACGTTACCTATGATGAACTAATGAAATATATATTTAAATTAATTGTGTACTGTGTATATATAAGTTTTGTTTTTATTAGTGTGGTGGATTTATTCTGATATACACAGTTGTGACTCTGTTTGAGCCATCTGTATATTGGTATGACTAATCTTATGAAGGAAAAAGCATAGAAGTTAAGGCTTGTCATCTGATTAAACAACACTACAAGTAATAACTAATTTTAGGTATATTATATATGTTAGGTACTGCGCGACCTATATCCCCCATTACTTTCTTTATCAGTGTTGCACCATGAAGGTACGCAGTAACTATTACAGAAACTTACAGTTTGATTGGGATGTCTTTATCCCAGATGTTCCTCTGTAAGCGCTGTTCTTCTGCGTCTTTCTAGTTTTCTTCTTTTTTCTTTTTTCTTTTCTTTTTGGTGCCGTTCGGGATGAGGAAAGGTGTAGGGGGCTGAGCCCTAATGGTAATGACTGTTTTTTATAAAAATATATGGAGCTTGCCCCGGCCGGTGGCACGGCTCGTGGTTAAAAGGAGCCGCTTGTTCGCGCTCGCTCGGAGCGCTGCGTGACGTCACGGCAGTGGCTACGGTGGACCAGGAGGACCAAAGTTTACTCCAACGCGTTTCGATTAGTTCGCTAATCTTCGTCAGGGATGATTCCTCTGGCTCCTGGTGCTATTTTTAAAGGTCTGTAACTCCTCCCTTCCTTAACTCCTGTATCCCTGGCATTCTTGATTGATGTTTTAGTTGAAGGCAAATAATTCTATCTCTGAATTTAATCCCGAGGGTACCAGAGTATTTAAGTTGAATATCCAGCGGCTTTCTGATCTGGACATTTTCTTAATAAAATCTCCTCCTCTTTTGTCTTTTTTAACTATTTCGATACCACAGAAAGTGGTGCCGCTGTAGTTTCCTCCGTGTTTGTCCTTATAATGTCTAGAGAGTGGGTGGCCCTCATATTTCCTTCCTATGTTGTAAATGTGTTTCCCTATTCTTTTGCTTATAGTTCTCTTTGTGCGTCCTATATATGTTTTTTTGCACGGACATGTTATGGCATATATTGCACCCTGACTTCTGCAAGTTATATGGTCCTTTATTTTATATGTTTCTGTGTCCCCTGTCCATTCATTTTTTATTTCCATGTTAGTGTGCTGTTTTTTATTTGTTTTTAGTTTTTTACAGACACCACAATGGCCACATGGGAAAAAATCTCCCTGGGGTTTTTGTCCAAGAATGGTGTTCTGATTGTCATTTTGTTTACTCAGGCATTTGTTGGTGGGGGCTATTATGCTGCCCACATTTTTGGCTTTTCTGTAGATAAATTTAGGATTTTTTTGGGATCTGGTCTCCTATTATCTTATCCTCCTTCAAGGTTTCCCAGTGTTTTTTGATAATCCTTCGCAATATTCCTGCTTGGCTGTTATGCTGTGTGATAATGGGTGGCATTTCAAAGGTTTCCACTTTTGTACGGTCTTCTGGTTTTTTCTTCTTTTTAATTAACTCCTGTCTATCTAGTTTTCCTACTAGTTCTTTCTGTATTAGTAACTTATTCTTATTGTAGCCTCTTTCTTCAAATTTTTTCAGCATTTTGTCTGCCTTTGTTTGATATTCGCTTTCCTTTGTACAGTTGCGTTTTAGTCTCATAAATTGTCCCTTAGGAATATTTTCCAACCACTGTGGGAGATGGCAGCTTTCACGGGAGATAAAGCCATTGACATCTGTGGGTTTATTGTATGTCCTGGTTTGTATTCTGCCATCCTCTATGTAGATGGTTAGGTCCAAAAAGTTTATTTCGCTCTGACTGAATGTTGGTGTAAATTCCAGATGGTAGTCATTGTTGTTGATTTCTTTGAAAAATATGTTGAGTGCTTCTTTTTCTCCTGCCCAGATGAATATAATATCATCTATGAAGCGTTTCCATAGGACGAGATTCGACCGGAGCTCGCCGTGGGGATAGATGACTTGATGCTCCCACTGTCCGACATATATGTTTGCGAACCCCGGTGCGAATCTCGTCCCCATCGTGGTCCCCCATTGCTGTATGTAGAACTTGTCCTCGAATATGAAGTAATTTCTTTTTAAAATGAACATTATACATGCACCAATAAAGTCTATTTGTTTCTCTGCGAGGATTCCCTGATTCTGTAGGCATGTTTTTGCTGCGTTGCACCCTTTCTCATTTTCAATGATGGTATATAGGGATTTGACATCCAGGGTGCCTAGAATGTAGTTTGGTTCCCATTTAACCTGATTTAGGATGTTCAGGATGTGCTGGGTGTCTTTCAAGTGTGTTGGTAGCAGGTCTACACACGGTTGCAGGAAGCGGTCTATGTATTCGGATAGATTGCTTGTCAGGCATTCTACTCCTGATATTATTGGTCTTCCTGGGGGGTCTATTGTACTTTTATGGATTTTTGGATTGTAGTAAAATGCGGCAATTCTGGGTTGTTTCGTTTCTATGTATTCAGCCTCTTTAGGGTTGAGGATGGCTTCTGTTTTTCCTCTCTTAACCAGTTCACCTAGTTCCTTTATGAACCCTTCTGTTGGGTCATTTTTTTGTATTTTGTATGTTTTCTTGTCTCCTAATAGTTTGTATGCTTCCTGTAGGTATTTGTCTTTGTCCAGTATTACAATTCCCCCGCCTTTGTCAGCAGGTCTTAGAATGATTTTGTCATTTTCTTGTATTTTTGTTAGTGCTTCCCGTTCTGCATGGGATATATTTCCTAGGTGTTTTTTCCTATGTTTTTTCTTTTTTGGACTTCTGATTTTTCGTATGTCCTTAGTGACCATGTTCATGAAACTGTTAGGTGCCTGTGAATATTCTTGCACTGGATGGTATTTGGATTTTGCTTTTAAATCAGTGTGTTTGTATCCCTTTTCTGAGAAGAAAAAGTGCAAGAGGGGTAATAGAGGAGGGAAACTCGCCCAAAAGAAGAAACTAAAACAAAAGGAGATCAGAATGGGGTCAGGACAGAAGTTTTTAACCTTAGCACACACATACTAACAAAGGGAGAACAAAATATCCTGGAAAAGGGGTTAAAATTTGCACCCAGTACGCTGTTCAATAAATTTGAAGCGTTCATAGGGATCTGCAAATTTATGAGAAGACTAGCCCTAAAGAAATATTTTATAAAAAAACAACAAAAAAACAACAATAATAGGGAAGACACCAATAAAATCTACCGATCCGACAAAACAGAAGCAACAGAAGACAACCATTCAGAAAAGGGATACAAACACACTGATTTAAAAGCAAAATCCAAATACCATCCAGTGCAAGAATATTCACAGGCACTTAACAGTTTCATGAACATGGTCACTAAGGACATACGAAAAATCAGAAGTCCAAAAAAGCAAAAACATAGGAAAAAACACCTAGGAAATATATCCCATGCAGAACGGGAAGCACTAACAAAAATACAAGAAAATGACAAAATCATTCTAAGACCTGCTGACAAAGGCGGGGGAATTGTAATACTGGACAAAGACAAATACCTACAGGAAGCATACAAACTATTAGGAGACAAGAAAACATACAAAATACAAAAAAATGACCCAACAGAAGGGTTCAAAAAGGAACTAGGTGAACTGGTTAAGAGAGGAAAAACAGAAGCCATCCTCAACCCTAAAGAGGCTGAATACATAGAAACGAAACAACCCAGAATTGCCGCATTTTACTACAATCCAAAAATCCATAAAAGTACAGGGGGCGTGGCCGGATGCCGAGAGGAGAGGACGCATAGTGTGGGAGCTCCGGCTGTGGAGCCTCGATAACGGCTCAAAGCGGCATATATACAGCAAATATATTTCATACTTACCTACCCCAGGATAGCCCTCGATACAGTAGTCCTGCCGATGATGACCAGGGGACGGAAGAAGGGATCGCAGCCTCAGAAGATGACAGCGTTTTTTCACCCAGCTCCTGGGTCTTCACAAGATGGCGCCGATTCCCGCCACACAGAGGGAGAGCCCTGTCCATCCTCAGCAGCGGCACCCATCCAGCGATCTTCTGGATCTCCCTCCTCAGCAGGATCCGGTTCTCCACCACCACAGGAACCTAAAAAACAAAAAAGGGTGAGTGAGCAACAGCCATATAGCCCTCCCCTTAATACTTACCCTGCTTCACCAGGCATAGATCCTGAGCTAACAGTTACCACAATGCAGGACATGCTGGCAGATCTAAAAAGATCCATACATGGTGACTTTAAAGAGACAATCTCTGTTATTCATGCAGACATAGTCGCTATAGGGGAAAGAACAGCACATTTGGAAGAGAAAATGGAGGAATTTGTCACAGCACATAACTCGCTAGTAGATAATCATAATGCGGTTGAAGATGACATAGCCACCATGAAACTTAAAATTGCTGATCTGGAGGATCGCTCCAGAAGAAACAACATAAGATTCAGAAGCATCCCTGAAAGTGTTCTGGACTCTCAGTTACAAGATTTTATTGCGGATCTTATAGTGTCATATTTACCAGACACCCCAGGGTCAGAGCTAATCATAGACCGGGTACACCGGGTCCCTAAACCTAAAGCTTTACCAGCCTCTATTCCCAGAGATGTACTAGCTAGAATCCATTTCTACCATCTAAAGGATTCTCTGATGAGAGAAGCCCAAAAAAAGAGGCCGGACATTCCTGAAAGATTTTGTAATGTGCTTCTGTTCACCGACCTCTCACCAGCAACGCTGAGTAGAAGACGTGAATTTCAAATGTACACCAAAGCACTAAGGGATAACAATATCCCTTATAAATGGGGCTTCCCTGTTAAGCTGATTGTAAGATATCAAAACTCATCAACTGTACTAGTCTCTCCTCAGGAAGCGTCAAATGCCTTTGCCAAATGGAACATCAACGTGCCACCTGAGGGCGCCAAAGACAAAGCAATGAACTCTCCACCTTATAGGCCTTCCTCGGATAGAAGTCACCTGAACCTGACTCCAGAATGGTCTAAAGTAGGAAGAAATCCTCCATGATTCCTATTCTGGACAATATCTATATTAAATTAAGTATACTTTCATGTTATACTATTTTTACGGGGCTCCACACCCGTTGCTTTACCTCTCAGAACACATATTCCATCTCTGTGTTCACACTCTCTAATCCACTGTTTACCTAACGTCTCCTATACTAAGTGAGATACATCACAACTTGTGGTCATTGTTAGACCATTGTTATGTTATTGTTATTTAATATTTACTTTATTATTTATGTTTTAACTTATTGTTTTACAAGGTTACATAAAAAGGGTCTATACCTACATACTCAAATATTTGAATCTAAAGGTATAATTCTACGACCCCCACAACCGAAATACGGTAACATTTGGGTACTTTACTATGTTATTCACATACTACTAGTCATTCAATTCAGATCAGGAATTCAAGCATGCTGCCTTAAAGTTCAAGATGTCCAGTAAAGGCATAAAAATATTTTCTGCAAATGTTAAGGGTCTTAACAATCCCTTTAAGCGTTCAACATGTTGGAATGAGGTGAGGAAACAGAGAGCTGACATCATCTGTATTCAGGAATCCCATCTTAATGAGGAAGACTCATACAGATTTTCTCATCCCTCCTTTCCGCATATTTTCTTTTCTCCAGCCTCAAAAAAAAGAAAAGGTGTGATTTTGGGTTTCAAGAATTCTGTTGCTTTCCATTGTCATGACACAATAATAGATGAAGAGGGTAGATATATTATCATAATATGTGACATAAACAATACCAGATACACAATAGTTAACCTGTATGCCCCTAATGCTGATCAGATTATCAAACGCACCATCAAATTAGCTCAGGATTCTAAGCAAGAATCCTTATTGATCTGCGGTGATTTTAACATGTGTCCTGATTCCTCAATTGATAGGCTTCCCTCCCCTAACCTGTCTCCCAAAAACTCACAACTTAGAGATTTTCTATTTCAGGAAGGACTTCTAGATATATGGAGGGTACATCACGCCAATGAAAAAGATTTTACTTTTTTTTCGCACCCACACAACACTTATTCTAGAATCGACCTCTTTCTTTCAGATAAATGGCTTCTTCAAAAAGTGATAGAGGTAACGATATCTAATATAACATGGTCTGACCATGCATTTATCTCCCTTACACTAGATGACACATACAGCAATAGAATATACTCCCCGTGGAGACTTAACAATTCTTTACTCCAAAATGCCTCTATACGCACAGATGTAGAAAATTCATTAAAATAATATTTTAAGACGAATGACAATAATCTGGTATCAGATATTACAATATGGAGTGCGCACAAGGCATTTATAAGAGGTGTATTGCTAAAACATGCAGCTATGCAAAAGAAAAAAAGAAGGGAAATTTTAGATAAATTATTAGCGGACATTAAGGTTCTGGAGGATTCCTCCAAGATCTCTCTGGACCCAAAAGTCATTAACAAACTAAAAACAGCTAGACATCACTTATATCTCCACCTTCATGAAAAACATGAATTTCACCTTCGAAAACTAAAATCAGACCATTATTCTCAAGGTAATAAAGCATCAAAAATCTTAGCTAACAGAATTAAAAAAAGAGAAATCAAATCAAGAATCCCCTTTCTATACGACAGCCAGAATCAAAAATTGTATAACCCCAAACACATAGCAGAAGAATTTGCAAAATACTATGAAAATCTATACAATCTGGAAAAAACAACTGACATAGTCCAACCAACTCCTGATTATATTAATGACTTTCTCAAGGGCATTTCTCTTCCGTCCATAACCTCATTCCAAAACCAATCCCTTAACGCTAAAATTACACATCTAGAAATAACTGAAGCAATCCAGTCCCTCAAAAATAATAAGTCCCCAGGTCCTGATGGACTCACAAATGAATACTATAAAAATTTCTCCCACATCTTAAACCCTTTCCTGAACAGATCTTTCAATTTGATAGCAGAGCAAAATTCAATCCCCAAAGACATGTTAAATGCATTGATAATAACCCTTCCAAAACCTGGTAAGCCCGCAGATAAACCGGCTAACTTCAGACCAATATCACTATTAAACTCTGATGTAAAGATATTTGCAAAAATTTTGGCAAAGAGACTATCTAGCATTCTGCCTTCCCTAATAGCCAATGATCAAATTGGGTTTGTTCCCAATAGACAATCTTCAGACGGTACTAGGAGATTCATATCTTCTGGATGTAGCATATTCCTCCCGAACGCCTTCTTTGCTCCTTTCCTTGGATGCGGAGAAGGCGTTTGATAGAATACATTGGAAATACATTCAAGCTACTTTGGAAAAGTTTGGATTTAGGGATTTCTTCTTATCCGCAGTAATGTCACTATATTCTAACCCAACCGCATCTATATACTCATCTAGTTTTTTGTCTGCTCCATTCAATATAAAGAATGGAACCAGACAAGGATGTCCTATGTCACCCTTGATATTTGCCCTGGCAATGGAACCCTTTGCGGAGCATATCAGATCCTCCCCTCTCATTAATGGGATAACAGTGGGTAATACAGACCATCGCATTGGACTTTTTGCTGATGATGTACTAATATTGACATCAAATCCAACTACTGCTTTAAGTGCAATTAATGAGATTATAATCAATTTTGGCAAAGCTTCCTTCTATAAAGTTAATATCAATAAATCTCAAATTCTTGATATGGGACTATCTCAATCCACCAAACGCTCAATATCCAACTTGTATAAATACCCCTGGGCTGAGGAATCACTGACATATTTAGGCATTCAGCTTGCCTTCCCTACTAGCAAATTATTTAAAGCCAATTTTTGGCCTTTATACAATAAAATTAACGACTCCTTGAATAATCTAAGAACGGACTCACTTTCATGGTTAGGAAGAATTGCTGCAATAAAAATGGTAATTCTACCCAAAATTATTTATATGTTCCGCAATATCCCAATTATTATTCCCAAAGGATATATCACAAAACTTCAGGCCTTAATCAACAAACACATCTGGGGGAGATTTAAACCTAGAGTCAAAGGGCTTATCCTTAATAAATCACTTAGAACAGGAGGCCTTAATGTCCCCTCTATTAAACATTACTATGCATCCTCCATACTTGATCAAATGAGATATCTGATCAAAAATGACATTTCAAAAAAATGGGTTTTACTTGAAAAAAATATAATGGGCACCTATGATTTAAGCTTGCGTCTATCTGCAACAGCAGCCTTTGGTTCCAAGAATACTACCCCTCTCTCAACCCTAAAAGCAATACACAACATTTGGTACTCCATTGCTAGAACAGAAAAATTAGTCACCACTTCAGTATCTTCTCTCCCTCTAAAAATTTGTGAATTGGTAATACCAGACCTCAGGATTGATAATTGGATCTCCTTGGGCATCACTGATATTGACCAACTAAAGAAAAATGATGTTTTTGTTGACTTTGGTTACTTACACAAAGAGTTCAACATTCCCAATGCAGATTTCTACAAGTATCTAAGAATAAGACACTTACTACAATCCCCAAGGATTTTTCATTTTACTTCCAATAATCACTCTTTGACAGAGTGGATTCATATGTCACATAGATTAGATAAAGGTATTACTAAAGGATACCAACTATTGAAAGAATCAAATATAAACCCCTTACAGCATATTTTAGATATGTGGAATGAAGACCTGGGTATAGTTCTCTCAGACTCAGAATGGAATGAAGCTTTTACCTCTGTTTCTAAACTTTCTAAATGCTCTGATCACTTAGAAGGAGCAAGAAAAATATTGTACAGATGGTATAGAACTCCTGTCTACTTGAATAAAATTTTTCCAGAGGTTTCCCCTGCTTGTTGGAGGTGTGGTCACGTTTGTGGATCGTATCTTCATATGTGGTGGAACTGTCCAACAGTAGAATGTCTGTGGAATACAATCTTTAAGTACATATCGACTCTTGCATGCTATACTATAGATCCCTCTCCTAAGATGGCATTATTATCGGTAGGCCTTATAGACCTTCCTTATCATTATAGGACCATTGCCAGTCACTTAATATTTGTTACCCGTTTGAAAATTGCTGCTTGTTGGAAAACTGGATCCCTACCTAATATCAATAGAATCTTTAGAACACTTGATAATAATTGTTTATATGAGGGCCTTTGGGCATCCGCTAGGAACTCTAAGACCAGCTTTCTAAAAAACTGGGAAGTGTGGCTAGCTGACACTAAATGCAACATACCTCCCAATGCATCCATTAGACTGTAATATTACTTGCGCTCAAGTCTGTTATGTCAGTATATCTCTCTGCATCTATGTACCTGTTTTGTTATTATTATATTTATAGTTTTAAGCTAATTGTTATATGAAGTGTAATTTCTACCTCATTAACAGCTGCCACAAGTGCCTTAATTATTCCTTTACTATAACTTCTACATGTGATTGAACTCATTCATTTGTAACCTACTTTTGAAAATGTTAATAAAAACTATTGTTCAAAAAAAAAAAAAGTACAATGGACCCCCCAGGAAGACCAATAATATCAGGAGTAGAATGCCTGACAAGCAATCTATCCGAATACATAGACCGCTTCCTGCAACCGTGTGTAGACCTGCTACCAACACACTTGAAAGACACCCAGCACATCCTGAACATCCTAAATCAGGTTAAATGGGAACCAAACTACATTCTAGGCACCCTGGATGTCAAATCCCTATATACCATCATTGAAAATGAGAAAGGGTGCAACACAGCAAAAACATGCCTACAGAATCAGGGAATCCTCGCAGAGAAACAAATAGACTTTATTGGTGCATGTATAATGTTCATTTTAAAAAGAAATTACTTCATATTCGAGGACAAGTTCTACATACAGCAATGGGGGACCGCGATGGGGACGAGATTCGCACCGGGGTTCGCAAACATATATGTCGGACAGTGGGAGCATCAAGTCATCTATCCCCACGGCGAGCTCCGGTCGAATCTCGTCCTATGGAAACGCTTCATAGATGATATTATATTCATCTGGGCAGGAGAAAAAGAAGCACTCAACATATTTTTCAAAGAAATCAACAACAATGACTACCATCTGGAATTTACACCAACATTCAGTCAGAGCGAAATAAACTTTTTGGACCTAACCATCTACATAGAGGATGGCAGAATACAAACCAGGACATACAATAAACCCACAGATGTCAATGGCTTTATCTCCCGTGAAAGCTGCCATCTTCCACAGTGGTTGGAAAATATTCCTAAGGGACAATTTATGAGACTAAAACTCAACTGTACAAAGGAAAGCGAATATCAAACAGAGGCAGACAAAATGCTGAAAAAATTTGAAGAAAGAGGCTACAATAAGAATAAGTTACTAATACAGAAAAAACTAGTAGGAAAACTAGATAGACAGGAGTTAATTAAAAAGAAGAAAAAACCAGAAGACAGTACAAAAGTGGAAACCTTTGAAATGCCACCCATTATCACACAGTATAACAGCCAAGCAGGAATATTGCGAAGGATTATCAAAAAACACTGGGAAACCTTGAAGGAGGATAAGATAATAGGAGACCAGATCCCAAAAAATCCTAAATTTTATCTACAGAAAAGCCAAAAACGTGGGCAGCATAATAGCCCCCACCAACAAATGCCTGAGTAAACAAAATGACAATCAGAATACCATTCTTGGACAAAAACCCCAGGGAGGTTTTTTCCCATGTGGCCATTGTGGTGTCTGTAAAAAACTAAAAACAAATAAAAAACAGCACACTAACATGAAAATAAAAAATGAATGGACAGGGGACACAGAAACATATAAAATAAAGGACCATATAACCTGCAGAAGTCAGGGTGCAATATATGCCATAACATGTCCTGGCAAAAAAACATATATAGGACGCACAAAGAGAACTATAAGCAAAAGAATAGGGGAACACATTTACAACATAGGAAGGAAATATGAGGGCCACCCACTCTCTAGACATTATAAGGACAAACACGGAGGAAACTACAGCGGCACCACTTTCTGTGGTATCGAAATAGTTAAAAAAGACAAAAGAGGAGGAGATTTTATTAAGAAAATGTCCAGATCAGAAAGCCGCTGGATATTCAACTTAAATACTCTGGTACCCTCGGGATTAAATTCAGAGATAGAATTATTTGCCTTCAACTAAAACATCAATCAAGAATGCCAGGGATACAGGAGTTAAGGAAGGGAGGAGTTACAGACCTTTAAAAATAGCACCAGGAGCCAGAGGAATCATCCCTGATGAAGATTAGCGAACTAATCGAAACGCGTTGGAGTAAACTTTGGTCCTCATGGTCCACCGTAGCCACTGCCGTGACGTCACGCAGCGCTCCGAGCGAGCGCGAACAAGCGGCTCCTTTTAACCACGAGCTGTGCCACCGGCCGGGGCAAGCTCCATATATTTTTATAAAAAACAGTCATTACCATTAGGGCTCAGCCCCCTACACCTTTCCTCATCCCGAACGGCACCAAAAAGAAAAGAAAAAAGAAGAAAACTAGAAAGACGCAGAAGAACAGCGCTTACAGAGGAACATCTGGGATAAAGACATCCCAATCAAACTGTAAGTTTCTGTAATAGTTACTGCGTACCTTCATGGTGCAACACTGATAAAGAAAGTAATAGGGGGTATAGGTCGCGCAGTACCTAACATATATATTGTACACATCATCTATTTGATTTCCAACGGTGGCGATACCGTTGCGGTACCGCTGCGTCAGTTTAACCTAGTGCAAGCGCCGGTGTATCACTAGTGTTTTAATTTTAGGTATATGTGTATCCTTCACTTACTAAGTTGAGTACTCTATGTAGTGGTACTTAGATCTATGTGTATTGTGAACATAAAAACTGTTAATACTGAGAAACTTTGGGCAATACTATCCATAGGTCACTGGGCTGGAAGTATCGGACTGTAACAGCTTTATTCTTCCTTTTACACAACTTTTTCACGGCCTAGAAACCTAATTTTACTATGTCATCTTGCAATGACTGGCATGGATCCAATTAGGCTTTCCTTTGAGTTTCACTGATGTGCTTGTGGTAAACAACACTTGGAATGGACTATCAAACCGGGGTTTGGGACTTTTCTAACATGTCTCTTTACCACCACCCAATCTCCAGGCACAAGTGGGTGGGTTCCTGGTAATTTATCAGGATCTAGAAGTGAAGCAAAAACTCAAGAATGTATTTTAGTCAAATGCTTGTGCAAACTGATCACATAATCTGTCAGACAACCATGTTGCATCTGAAGCTGCTGTGGGAAATACAATTCTGTCCTAGGGGCTGACCCAAAGAGGACCTCATAGGGACTAAGGCCTGCCTTATGGTTAGGAGTGTAGCTTACTGAGAAGAGGGCTACCGGTAGGAACTCTGTCCATGGCTTACCAGTCTCTTCCATGGTTTTTTGAATCTTTAACTTTAGTGTGCAGTTCAGTTTTTCTACCCTACCACTGCTCTGTGGATGGTACGAAGACTGTAAGGCCTGTTCTACCCAAACCCTTTATTATCTCCTACATTATTTCACTTGTGAAGTGAGCACCTCTGTCACTTTCAATCTTCTCGGGTACCTCATACCTGCATACAGCTTTGGACACAATCTTCTTTGCTGTGGTTTAGGCTGTGGCCTTAGCTACCAAGTATGCTTCTGGCCATCCTGAAAACAAGTCCAATACATACTCCTACACGCTCACCTTGGGTAGTTGAATGTAGTCTATCTACAAGTGTTGAAATGGATACAAGGGTTGAGACGTGTGTTTCTGGGGTACCTTAACCACCTTGCCCATGTTGTTCTGGGCACAAGTCATACATCCTTGAGTATATCTGGATGCTACAGTGCTGAACCCTAGGGAGTACCATGTGCTATGTACTAAATCACACATAACAGTTTTTAACTGGTGCGTCACTCCAAGGGTTCCCTGTGCCATCGTGGGGTAGAGGGACCTTGCGAGGCAGAGTTTCCCTAGGAACTGTATTAGGCCCTCCTCATTTTCAGTCCCTCCTTTAGCAAAAAACGGAGCCAGCAAGGTGTGTGGATTAGGCACAGTGGGGGTGTTAAAAACTGTGGCTTCATTGACAGCACGTAGTTCATGTACCATCCGGTACTGAGTGGGTTTGCCCTTCTCACTTTTTTTTTTTTTCACTGGGTACAAAGGAGTGTTACAAGGGGATACAATCTCCCGGTTTAACCCCCTTTTTCAAAAAGTCTCTGACTGTTTCAGATATAGCATCTTCCTGGAAAGTGGGGCGCCAAGTTTCAGCTCCACTTTCACAGGAGGGACCGGGAGCTTGCCAACAGCTTCCCTTTCGTCTTCTGGGAGTACTGACACAAACATAGACCAGGGTGTTTTATCACTAACCACCAACAAACAAAGTTCCTGGTCATTGAGGGCACCTGTTAGTTTCACAGTGCCATCCTCATGAGATGCTGGCATGTACTTTTGCAAGCAAGTCTGCACCCAGGAGGTGACGTCACTGACCAGCAACCGGGCAAGCCCTTCTTGGTTAAGAGCAAATCTAACACAGATGGGTTCAGTAAAGGGGAGTGTATTGTATTACTTTCCCATCCACTCCTACACAAGGAGGTGTTTGTGGATATTAAATCAGGGGGAACATGTTTGCTGTGCACTACTGTTTTGGCTGCTCCAGTATCAATAAAAAACGGGACTACGTCTTCATCACCCAGAGTGAGTGATATAATTGGGGCCGGACCTGAATCTGCTAAAATGTTTAAGGGCACAGCCGATACTGGATTGTCTGTTTACTAATCTTGGTTTGAGGAGGACTGAGGGGGAGGGGTAGTTGGGGCAGAAACACCCTGCTCCTTGGAAGGGGACTGGAGGTGTGACTTGGCTTCCCACAGTTATAACAGGAAAAGTTACATTGCAGGTAACCTCCCTGATTTGGGGCGTTTTAATTGGGAGGAGGGGTCCCATAAGGAGTGGCACTTGTTTGCACAACTCCTACTCCTAGAGGGCGAATTCTTCTCCTGTTCTGATCTTGCTCTATCCCCTTTGTAACTTTCAACAGGTCCACTGGGTCCATAAAACACCACTCAGGAAGAGCAGTAATTAGGGCATCTCTTATGGACTTTGGAGACAGTCTACCAAAGCGGTCCCTAAAATCCTCTGATGCATCTCGTTCCTTACTTCATATCCCATGTCCAGCAAGCAAATAACTTTTCCACTGGCTCTTCCTTCTCTTGGGACATATCTGACAAATTCACAGATTGAGCTGACAACCTACCCTACGCCAACTCCATCAGGGGTTCTTTGTCTCACCGACGGAGTGAAGGATAGACCAATTTGATCCAGTGTCTGCATCCTTTCCATACTAAGGTTTGACACCTCCAGAGTGAATACAACAGAGGTCAGAAGAATTACAGTTGCTTGTTCTAACTTTTCCTCCTCACCTGTCTTTGTGTCATCCTCGGTGTCTCCCCCAGCCATCCCTAAAAACATGGGTGTCTGTGGAGACAGTGGTCTGGAAATGGTCATCACAGAATACAACACAACTCCCTCTCCAATCTGGGTTCTGGGTCCCGCAGACTCTGCAGGTCCATCCCCTAGGACCATTATATGGTGGCAGACTTACTTTTTCCTTTCTCTGTTGGGGAGGTGGTTTAACATTATCATGATATTTTGTCTGTCTTTCTACACCCTCCTTTTTGTATGTCGGTCCCTTTTCGACCTTGGGTGTTGCCCATCTCTAAATTAGCTTTGTCTTCATTGGCTCCTGACTACCGTAAGTACCATCAGCTTCAGCAAGGACACAAACCTGTCACTAGGAAGCTGGAAACCTGTAGTCCTTTAAGTACTTATTAGAAGCTCTTTAGGGTGCTCTCTATGGCTACCCCTGAAAACATTTTAGGGCAATGCCTTCCATTTGCTGCACACTACTTCTCTTGCACATATGTTCAGTACACTAATACAACACGCAAACCAACAAAAACAAGCACAATGCAACCAGCCCACAGATGGAAACCAGATCCATACACTCACGAAGTACCCAGACTTTTTTAACACCACCAGTGCTGGGAGGGCCTTAGAGTTCTTTGTCACTATAAACTGGACGGAGCTACACAGAAACTAGGAATATAGCACTAGCAAACTATTAGTGGCCAGCTTACCTGGGATGAGCGTCTAATGGACATGAAGCAACAGGGGGCAATGTAAGAATCAAGGCTTCTTACAGGTGCTCGAGCTTGTTTTGCCATCTGTCCGTTCTTATCCCTTGATTCTCTCTGTTTCCCGTGTCAGTCGACTTTCAGCTCCGTTCCTATGCGGGCACCAGAAATTGTGAGCGCAATCTGCGCCTTTTTGCCCTCCCAGCACGGTTCCTGATTAGATAAAATAATATACAGCTCGGGAGAATTACAAACAGGAATTGCTGCATTCCCAAGCAAATCCTCAACTTTATTATCAAAACATACAGTCTTATAGGTAACGAAAACAAAGAAGGCACCCCGCCAAATTGAAACTAGTAATTTGATTAGTTATTCATGTAAGGCAATACTTTCTGACCATGTTAACAGCATCTTGGTAGTTAAAAAGCATGTGCAGCATCTTATCTCACGGTTTGCATGCATTCTTTAGCAACATCATATGAAAGCCAGAAAGAACAGAACCTGTCCGGCCTTAAAGCTACAGTTTACCACTGTTCAGACCATTTCCATCAGACTGATATTCACCACAATATTGCAGTATTAAAGTCGCACATTTTGTTGCATGCCATTTTTGAAGCACAATCTGCAACTTTTCCCCTCTCAAGCCAAAAGAATTGTGCATGGGCAGGGAAGCAGCCCAGCTCATTTATCATTTTCCATGCCTTTTTTGTCATACAAAATGACTTAAATTTACACCAACAAGGGGCTGTCATAGAGTTAGTCTGTCTCATGGCCTGCTGGGGAAAGAATCAAACTTATGTAGAGGCCTGTGTCTCTACATAACTTTGAAGCTTCGTTCAGCAGCGCAGAAGGCCTTAATATTTGCGTGGAAAACACCAGTCTTAATAAATGCCCCCCTAAGTATATATATTCACTTTCTTTAACCCTTTAGTGACCAGTCTGTTTTGGGCCTTACTTACCAAGTATTTTTTTTCGTCACCTTCAAAGAGCTATACATTTTTTTTCTATTTAGCTGTATGAGGGCTTGTTTTTTTGTAGCTTTTAATGGTGCCATTTTGGGGTACACATAACTTTCTGATTAACTTTTTTGTTTGGCGACGTGCAATTTATCACTACTTCTTGCAAATTGACATTGATAGAATCTTTAAACTGAAACGCATATGTCAGTCCGGCAGATCACTACACTCCTAGGCCGTTCAATGTTGCAAACAGGCAAACTTCTATATGGAAGGATCTTCTTATTAGAATAACAGCGCATAGTGATCCATGGGAATATAGGTCATACAGTTTAAGGCTACCAATCTTAACAATAAAATAAAACACAAAGACAAATCTTAGGTGGAAATTTAAAAAATGTACTACCGCCTTTATTAGGTAACCTGTACTGTTAAAAAACTGTAAACCAATAATATCATAACCATCCAAAATTAATACTCAATATAATACAATAATAATGATAATAATTACAATAAACATTTGCTCAGCCATAAGCTTGAGTTCTGGGCAAAATCTTTAATATAAAAGCATTTTACCCCAAAAGCCTGCTAGTCTAACAAGCCAAGATAGGCCCCACCCCACAAAAGCTAGTTCAATACTCATCTGTAAATCAACACTGAACATGGCCAATCCGATATCAGACACCTGGAAATAAAGGCTAGGCCCACAGCCATCCAAATCTACATGACACTTAGTCATTAGGTTGTTCACTTGCCACCTAATCTTACATAAAAATTTCATAGAAGGCAATCGAAGCCATAGCAACCTTGGAAAAATCTCAGAAACCATTGACAAACTGAAACCAGGCTAGGCTTCATCCTAAAAAAACAGCTCCAACGTATTACTCTTACCTAAATCATTGCCACCAAGATGGACATTGATCAAATCCGGGTCTGGGAACATATCAGACATCAGTAACAACTGATCTACAAAATTAGTCCAATGCATATCCCTCACCCCTTGACAGAAAATTCATACAGCAGCTGAGGAAGGTGAGAGGTTAGCTCCATATGACCATATATGGCTCTCTGCTCCACAAAGGTGGACATGCGGGTGAGTAGTTATCCCAAAAACTTTTCCTGAAACTGAAAAAAAAACAAGCTAGGCAAGGAAAAAAGGACACGCATAGGAAGTCTAACATTTATAAGACCATTGACCAATGGCATGAGATCAGGGGTGGACTGGGGGAAAAAAGTGGCGCTAGAAAAATAAATAAACGTGGCCCCATATTGTAGGCAGGGAATATATGATCATGCACTGAAAAAGTAGAAAACCCTGAAGGATGAAAAGAAAAATAAAGTTGATATTGGTATACTACATATTCCTATATACAGTGGGGAAAATGAGTATTTGATACACTGTCAATTTTTGCAAGCTTTCTCATCTACAAAGAATGGAGAGGTCTGTAGTCTGTAGTTTTTATCATAGGTACACTTCAACTGTGAGAGATAAAATCTAAAAAAAAATCCAGAAAATCACATTGTATAATTTTTTAATAATTAATTTGCATGTTATTGCATTAATTAAGTATTAGATCACCCAACAACCAGCAAGAATTCTGGCTCTCACAGAGCTGTTAGTTATTCTTTAGGTTTTCTCCTACTCTGCACTCATTACCATTATTAATTTCACCTGTTTGAACTCGTTACCTGTATAAAAGACACCTGTCCACACAATCGATCAATCACACTCCAACCTCTCCACCATAGCCAAGACCAAAGAGCTAATAGAATAAAAGCACAAAGTCTCTGTATAGGAAATAGGTCCACTCAAGCGCTGCAGATCCCAGGACAATGTGGGTAAAAGTCTGTTAGATAAAGTGATAGGAGAAAGGATTGCGCTGCAAGAGAGGATTCTTTTAAATGTTCCTATTATTTTCTCTTTCTTACATTCGGAAAAATCTTCAGTTAGATGGACCACATTCAATCATAGATTTTCAACAGATGCATGGAAACCTAAAATGCAGTGAAAAAAAACGCACTATGGTGTAGTATGTTCAGACACCTGATCTTTGTCTGAACTAGGATCCTACCAGGAGAGCGTCACTCCAAGATATCACCCGTCTCACACTTCCATAAGGTGGGGGGAAGCCCAATGATAGGGAGCCGGCTGTCCAATGGTAACATCCAGTGCCCCGAGTCTGTCCTCTCTCTCCGGTTATTGGGCTTCCCCCCCACCTTATGGAAGTGTGAGACGGGTGATATCTTGGAGTGACGCTCTCCTGGTAGGATCCTAGTTCAGACAAAGATCTTCTGAATTGACGGCTTCTGGTCCTGACCTGCCCTACAACCTGAGCTCCTTGACTGAAGGCACACCGGTCTCTCTCTATGCGCATTACAAGTGATCCTTGTGAGTATATCGCATACATCTGATGCGACAGGTGTCTGAACATACTACACCATAGTGCGCTTTTTTTCACTGTATTTTAGGTTTCCATGCATCTGTTGAAAATCTGTGATTGAATGTGGTCCATCTAACTGAGGATTTTTCCGAATGTAAGAAAGAGAAAATAATACACTGCGTGCAGAATTATTAGGCAAATGAGTATTTTGACCACATCATCCTCTTTATGCATGTTGTCTTACTCCAAGCTGTATAGGCTCGAAAGCCTACTACCAATTAAGCATATTTGGTGATGTGCATCTCTGTAATGAGAAGGGGTGTGGTCTAATGACATCAACACCATATATTAGGTGTGCATAATTATTAGGCAACTTCCTTTCCTTTGGCAAAATGGGTCAAAAGAAGGACTTGACAGGCTCAGAAAAGTCAAAAATAGTGAGATATCTTGCAGAGGGATGCAGCACTCTTAAAATTGCAAAGCTTCTGAAGCGTGATCATCGAACAATTAAGCGTTTCATTCAAAATAGTCAACAGGGTCGCAAGAAGCGTGTGGAAAAACCAAGGCGCAAAATAACTGCCCATGAACTGAGAAAAGTCAAGCGTGCAGCTGCCAAGATGCCACTTGCCACCAGTTTGGCCATATTTCAGAGCTGCAACATCACTGGAGTGCCCAAAAGCACAAGGTGTGCAATACTCAGAGACATGGCCAAGATAAGAAAGGCTGAAAGACGACCACCACTGAACAAGACACACAAGCTGAATCGTCAAGACTGGGCTAAGAAATATCTCAAGACTGATTTTTCTAAGGTTTTATGGACTGATGAAATGAGAGTGAGTCTTGATGGGCCAGATGGATGGGCCCGTGGCTGGATTGGTAAAGGGCAGAGAGCTCCAGTCCGACTCAGACGCCAGCAAGGTAGAGGTGGAGTACTGGTTTGGGCTGGTATCATCAAAGATGAGCTTGTGGGGCCTTTTCGGGTTGAGGATGGAGTCAAGCTCAACTCCCAGTCCTACTGCCAGTTTCTGGAAGACACCTTCTTCAAGCAGTGGTACAGGAAGAAGTCTGCATCCTTCAAGAAAAACATGATTTTCATGCAGGACAATGCTCCATCACACGCGTCCAAGTACTCCACAGCGTGGCTGGCAAGAAAGGGTATAAAAGAAGAAAATCTAATGACATGGCCTCCTTGTTCACCTGATCTGAACCCCATTGAGAACCTGTGGTCCATCATCAAATGTGAGATTTACAAGGAGGGAAAACAGTACACCTCTCTGAACAGTGTCTGGGAGGCTGTGGTTGCTGATGCACGCAATGTTGATGGTGAACAGATCAAAACACTGACAGAATCCATGGATGGCAGGCTTTTGAGTGTCCTTGCAAAGAAAGGTGGCTATATTGGTCACTGATTTGTTTTTGTTTTGTTTTTGAATGTCAGAAATGTATATTTGTGAATGTTGAGATGTTATATTGGTTTCACTGGTAAAAATAAATAATTGAAATGGGTATATATTTGTTTTTTGTTAAGTTGCCTAATAATTATGCACAGTAATAGTCACCTGCACACACAGATATCCCCCTAAAATAGCTAAAACTAAAAACAAACTAAAAACTACTTCCAAAAATATTCAGCTTTGATATTAATGACTTTTTTGGGTTCATTGAGAACATGGTTGTTGTTCAATAATAAAATTAATCCTCAAAAATACAATTTGCCTAATAATTCTGCACTCCCTGTAGGAACATTTAAAAGAATCCTCTCTTGCAGCGCAATCCTTTCTCCTATCACAAGACCAAAGAGCTGTCTAAGGACACCAGGGCCAAAATTGCAGACCTGCACAAGGCTGGGATGGGCTACAGGACAATAGGCAAGCAGCTCGGTGAGAAGGCAACAATTGTTGGCTCAATTATTAGAAAATGGAAGAAACACAAGATGACTGTCAATCTTCCTCGGTCAGGGGCTCCCTGCAAGATCTCGCCTCGTGGGGTAAGGATGATTCTGAGAAAGGTAAAGAATCAGCCCTTTACGAATAAGACTTTTCGAAACGCGTCAAAAACAGCCTGTACCAAGAGATATCTTGAGCCCTGTACTATCCGTGTGTAACTTGAATAAATGGAGAACTTGATACTTCGAAAAAAAGTGAGTGCTGGAGTCTAATTTTACTCATTTTCTATGAAGAGAGCTGGGACCACAGTCTCAAAGATTACCATTAGTAACACACTACGCTGCCATGGATTAAAATCCTGCAGAGCGTGCAAAGTCCCCCTGTCACAACAGCACATGTCCAGGCCTGTTTGAAGTTCACCAATGACCATCTAAATAATCCAGAGGAGGCATAGGAGAAGGTCATGTGGTCAGATGAGACCAAAATAGAACTTTTTGGCATCAACTCCACTCGCTGTGTTTGGAGGAAGAAGCAGGATGAGTACAACCCCAAGAACACCGTCCCAACTCTGAAGCATTGGGGTGGAAACCTCATACTTTGGGGGTGTTTTTCTGCAAAAGGGACAGGACGATTGCACAGTATTGAAGGGAGGATGGATGGGGCCATGTATCATGAGATTTTGCCAAACAACCTCCTTTCCTCAGTAAGAGCATTAAAGATAGGTCGTGGCTGGGTCTTTCAGCATGACAATGACCCGAAACACACAGGGAGTGGCTTCGTAAGAAGCATTTCGAGGTCCTGGTCCTGGAGTGGCCTAGCCAGTCTCCAGACCTGAACCAAATCAAAAAGCTTTGGAGGGAGCTGAAACTCAATGTGGCCCAGCGACAGCCCTGAAACCTTAAAGATCTGGAGAAGATCTGTATGGAGGAGCAGGCCAAAATCCCTGCTGCTGTGTGTGCACACTTGGTCAAGAACTACAGGAAACGTCTGACCTCTGTAATTGCAAACAAAGGTTTTTGTACCAAATATTAAAGGGGTTGTCGAGGTTCAGAGCTGAACCCGGACATACCTCCATTTACACCCAGGCAGCCCCCCTGCTCTCCTTTGCCCTGTGCTAAACTGCGCAGGGAAAAGGCATTTTTTGTAGATCTGGTGACGTACCAGGGCTTTCCATGGGGCTGCCAGGAACCCCGGTGATGTCACTGGGACTGATGGGCGGGATTTAGCTCTGCCCTAGCCATTAAAACGGCAGTGTGTTATTGAAAACAAAAGAGCTCGTGCCCTGCGCGATTTAGTGCAGGGCAAGGGCAAGCATGAGATGTTCCGATGCTAGCCTCAGGGGGGGCTGCCTGGGTAAGAAATCCCAACCCCTTTAAGTTCTGTTTTTCTATTGTATCAAATACTTATTTCATGCAATAAAATGCCAATAAATTATTTAAAAATCATACAATATGATTTTCTGGATTTTTTTTTGATTCTGTCTCTCACAGTTGAAGTGTACCTACGATAAAAATTACAGACCTCTCTATTCTTTGTAGGTGGGAAAATTTGCAAAATCACCAGTGTATCAAATACCTATATTCCCCACTGTATGTATTATACATGATATTCACACGTGGCCATTACATTGATCTAACATTGGAGTACATTTAAAGGGAGTCTGTCACGTACTTTGGACATATTAAACTGTTATCACTGTCCTGTAGGTGACATAAACAGTTAACAGATCATACCTTTCTTTCTTATTTCTGTATATTTAAAGTTGGATAAACAAAGTTTGAAGATATATGCCAATGAGCTGCAAGTGCCCAGGGGCGTTCCTCTCAGAATACAAGTGCCCATGTTTTCCTGATAATGCTGTTATTGCTCCTCCCATGTTTCAATGTAAGCCTGCCCAGTGCCCTTACATTATGGACTCTGCTCTCTGAAATCCCGCGTCAGTGCCGGCCCTGGGGTCTGAATATTCTGAGCACTGCTCAGAAAGATAATACAGTATACACAATGTTTAATTATACAGACACTGGTAATATGTGTCAGCTTGAAAGTATAGAAAAAACATGCAACTCTATGTGGGGATGTTATAGCTTGAAGGTTAAGCTATTGGTTGTGCATGTAGAAATCCCTGGTTTTAATCTTAGGAGAGACTTTAAATTTTTTTTCTTCAGATATTTTTTTTCCTTCCACATTTATTCCATAAGAATATGTCCTTATCATATTGAGAATAATGTTTTTAGAAATCTAATAAATATTACTGGTTTGTTATAATCATACAGTCCTGATCAAAAGTTTAAGACCACTTGAAAAATTGCAAAAAATCATATTTAGCATGGCTGGATCTTAACAAGGTTCCAAGTAGAGCTTCAACATGTAACAAGAAGAAATGGGAGTGAGACAAAACATTTTTTGAGCATTCAATTTAATGAAAACAACGAATAAACTGAAACAGGCTGTTTTTCAGCTGATCAAAAGTTTAGGACCACATGCCTTTAAAAGGCCAAATCTGTGCAAAGATGTGGATTCATTGTCATTTTCTGTCAGGTAGTCACAGGTTGTGATGGCAAAGGCAAAAAAACTCTCCTTTTTTGAACGTGGTCGGGTTGTTGAACTGCATACGCAGGGTCTCTCACAGCGCGCCATCGCTGCTGAGGTGGGACGCAGTAAGACAGTCATTTGGAATTTCTTAAATGATCCTGAGGGTTATGGAACAAAAAAGTCAAGTGGAAGACCCCAAAAAATTTCACCAGCACTGAGCTGGAGGATCCAATTGGCTGTCTGTCAAGACACTGGATGATCCTTGACCCAAATTTAGGCCCTTACTGGTGCTGACTGCAGGCCCATAACCATCAGACGGCATCTGAGACTGAAGGGCTTCAAAAACAAAAAACGTCTTCAAAGACCTCGTCTCCTTGAACGCCACAGAACTGCTCGTTTGGACTTTGCAAGAGAGCATCAAACATGGGACATTCAAAGGTGGAAGAAAGTTTTATTCTCTGATGAGAAAAAATTTAACCTTGATGGTCCTGATGGTTTCCAACGTTACTGGCATGACAAGCAGATCCCACCTGACATGTTTTCTACGCGCCACAGTGGAGGGGGCGCCATAATGGTCTGGGGTGCTTTTTCCTTCAGTGGAACAATGGAGCTTCAGGAAGTGCAGGGGCGTCAAACGACCGCTGGCTATGTCCAGATGTTGCAGAGAGCATTCCTCATGACTAAGGGCCCTCGTCTGTGTGGTAACGACTGGGTTTTTCAACAATACAATGCTACAGTACACAATGCCTGCAGGACAAGGGACTTCTTCCAGGAGAATAACATCACTCTTTTGGCCCATCCTGCATGTTCCCCTGATCTAAATCCAATTGAGAACCTTTGGGGATGGATGGCAAGGGAAGTTTACAAAAATGGACAACAGTTCCAGACAGTAGATGGCCTTCGTGCGGCCGTCTTCACCACTTGGAGAAATGTTCCCACTCACCTCATGGAAACCCTTGCATCAAGCGTGCCAAAACGATTTTTTGTAGTGATCAACAATAATGGCGGAGCTACTCATTACTGAGTTCATGTTTGGAAGTTGGATTTCTGTTTTGGGGGGCTTAGTTTTTTCTTGGAGGTGTGGTCCTAAACTTTTGAACAGCTGAAAAACAGCCTGTTTCAGTTTATTCGTTGTTTTTATTAAATTGAATGCTGAAAAAATGTTTTGTCTCACTCCCATTTCTTCTTGTTGCATGTTGAAGCTCTACTTGGAACCTTGTTAACCACCTCCGGACCGCCTAACGCAGGATCGCGTTCCGGAGGTGGCAGCCCTGCGCACAGTCACGCATATATGCGTCATCTCGCGAGACGCGAGATTTCCTGTGAACGCGCGCACACAGGCGCGCGCGCTCACAGGAACGGAAGGTAAGAGAGTGGATCTCCAGCCTGCCAGCGGCGATCGTTCGCTGGCAGGCTGGAGATGTGTTTTTTTTAACCCCTAACAGGTATATTAGACGCTGTTTTGATAACAGCGTCTAATATACCTGCTACCTGGTCCTCTGGTGGTCCCCTTTGTTTGGATCGACCACCAGAGGACACAGGTAGCTCAGTAAAGTCCCACCAAGCACCACTACACTACACTACACCCCCCCCGTCACTTATTAACCCCTTATTAGCCCCTGATCACCCCTGATCACCCCATATAGACTCCCTGATCACCCCCCTGTCATTGATTACCCCCCTGTCATTGATCAACCCCCTGTAAAGCTCCATTCAGACGTCCGCATGATTTTTACGGATCCACTGATAGATGGGTGAGAGAAATATCTTGGCAAAAGACAACTTTTCCCATTTTTTTATACAAAGTTGGCATTTGACCAAGATATTTATCTCACCCAGCATGGGTATATGTAAAAAGACACCCCAAAACACATTCCTCAACTTCTCCTGAATACAGAGATACCAGATGTGTGACACTTTTTTGCAGCCTAGGTGGGCAAAGGGGCCCATATTCCAAAGAGCACCTTTCGGATTTCACTCGTCATTTTTTACAGAATTTGATTTCAAACTCCTTACCACACATTTGGGCCCCTAGAATGCCAGGGCAGTATAACTACCCCACAAGTGACCCCATTTTGGAAAGAAGAGACCCCAAGGTATTCGCTGATGGGCATAGTGAGTTCATGGAAGTTTTTATTTTTTGTCACAAGTTAGTGGAATATGAGACTTTGTATGAAAAAAAAAATAATAAAAAATCATCATTTTCCACTAACTTGTGACAAAAAATAAAAAATTCTAGGAACTTGCCATGCCCCTCACGGAATACCTTGGGGTGTCTTCTTTCCAAAATGGGGTCACTTGTGGGGTAGTTATACTGCCCTGGCATTCTAGGGGCCCAAATGTGTGGTAAGGAGTTTGAAATCAAATTCTGTAAAAAATGACCTGTGAAATCCGAAAGGTGCTCTTTGGAATATGGGCCCCTTTGCCCACCTAGGCTGCAAAAAAGTGTCACACATCTGGTATCTCCGTACTCAGGAGAAGTTGGGGAATGTGTTTTGGGGTGTCATTTTACATATACCCATGCTGGGTGAGAGAAATATCTTGGCAAAAGACAACTTTTCCCATTTTTTTTATACAAAGTTGGCATTTGACCAAGATATTTATCTCACCCAACATCGTTATATGTAAAATGACACCCCAAAACACATTCCTCAACTTCTCCTGAATACAGAGATACCAGATGTGTGACACTTTTTTGCAGCCTAGGTGGGCAAAGGGGCCCATATTCCAAAGAGCACCTTTCGGATTTCACTCGTCATTTTTTACAGAATTTGATTTCAAACTCCTTACCACACATTTGGGCCCCTAGAATGCCAGGGCAGTATAACTACCCCACAAGTGACCCCATTTTGGAAAGAAGAGACCCCAAGGTATTTCGTGATGGGCATAGTGAGTTCATAGAAGTTTTTATTTTTTGTCACAAGTTAGTGGAATATGAGACTTTGTAAGAAAAAAAAAAAATAAAAATAATCATCATTTTCCGCTAACTTGTGACAAAAAAAAAAAAGTTCTATGAACTCACTATGCCCATCAGCGAATACCTTAGGGTGTGTACTTTCCGAAATGGGGTCATTTGTGGGGTGTTTGTACTGTCTGGCCATTGTAGAACCTCAGGAAACATGACAGGTGCTCAGAAAGTCAGAGCTGCTTCAAAAAGCGGAAATTCACATTTTTGTACCATAGTTTGTAAACGCTATAACTTTTACCCAAAGCATTTTTTTTTACCCAAACATTTTTTTTTTATCAAAGACATGTAGAACAATAAATTTTGAGCAAAATTTATATATGGATCTCGTTTTTTTTGCAAAATTTTACAACTGAAAGTGAAAAATGTCATTTTTTTGCAAAAAAATTGTTAAATTTCAATTAATAACAAAAAAAGTAAAAATGTCAGCAGCAATGAAATACCACCAAATGAAAGCTCTATTAGTGAGAAGAAAAGGAGGTACAATTCATTTGGGTGGTAAGTTGCATGACCGAGCAATAAACGGTGAAATTAGTGTAGGTCAGAAGTGTAAAAAGTGGCCTGGTCTTTCAGGGTGTTTAAGCACTGGGGGCTGAGGTGGTTAAGATCCAGCCATGCTAAATATGATTTTTTGCCATTTTTCAAGTGGTCTTAAACTTTTGATCAGGACTGTATATGTGTCTGTGAATAAAGCAGTAACAGGTTTTTAACCCCCCCCCCCCCCACTATTCTCAATATAATAAGGCCTTATTATTATATATTATGTATTATAGTATAGCCTTTTAATATGGTTTTGAAGAAAAAAGAAAAAAAAAATGTCTCCTGGGATTTGAACCAGGGATCTCTACATACAAGATAGACCACTATACCACTAAGGCTACTTTCACACTAGCGTTCGGAGCGGATCTGTCTGATGTTTCATCAGACGGATCCGCTCCGATAATGCAGACGTTTGCATCCGTTCAGAACGGATCCGTCTGCATTATTACTTAGAAAATTTTCTAAGTTTGAAAGTAGCCTGAGCGGATCCGTCCAGACTTTACATTGAAAGTCAATGGGGAACGGATCCGCTTGAAGATTGAGCCATATAGTGTCATCTTCAAGCGGATCCGTCCCCATTGACTTACATTGTAAGTGTGGACGGATCCGCTCGCCTCCGCACAGCCAGGCGGACACCCGAACGCTGCAAGCAGCGTTCAGGTGTCCGCTCACTGAGCGGAGCGGAGGCTGAACGCTGGCAGGCGGATGCATTCTCAGCGGATCCGCCTCCACTGAGAATGCATTAGGGCCAGACGGATGCGTTCGGGGCCGCTCGTGAGCCCCTTCAAACGGAGCGCACGAGCGGACACCCGAACGCTAGTGTGAAAGTAGCCTAAACTGTAACATTAACACACAGAGATTTATGTTGTTTCTATGCCTATATTATCAGTGTCTTTATAATTACATATTGTGTGGGAATAAAGCAGTAATATGTATGTTAACTTTCTTAGTAGATCTCAGTGTGTTGAAGCTATAGTACAGAGTGTGTATAATACACATATATACAGTAGATATGTATAAGCCAGGGCACAGCTCTGCTGTCTAGCCCTGTCAATCAAGGGGAGGGGGGCGTGTGCAGGTCACAGGGGGTGTTACAAAGCAGTGCTTAGAATATCCCCCCCCCCCCCCGCATCTTAGTGCTCAAATAGCTCATTTGCATATTAATAAAAACATATAACATACAGACAAAAGAAAGGTATAGTTTTAATCAGAATGATTAACCCTACCTGATTTAATAGAGTTGATCCTGGTGACAGAGCCTCTTTAATACAAGACACAATTTTGTTGGCCTTAGAGGCATGCTGTTATTTCATATATGATCTACTAGTATACCCATATCCTTCTCAGCAAGTGATTCTCCCAGTTTTACTCCCCCTAGGACATATGTTGCATGCAGATTATTAGCCCCCAGATGCATAACTTTACATTTATCTATATTGAATCTCATTTGCCAAGTGGAGGGCCAAACAGTAAGTTTGTCTAAGTCAGCTTGTAACTTATTAACATCTTCCATAGACTGTACTGTATTACAAAGTTTGGTGTCATCTGCAAAAATAGAAACAGTACTATTAATCCCATCCTCTATGTCATTAATGAATAAGTTAAATATTAGCGGACAAATTACATTTTCTAACCCAATAGACCTCAATTTACCCATTAGTCGTCCATATGGGACAGTATTGAACACTTTTGCAAAGTCCAAAAACACAATATTGACAGCCTTCTCTCTGTCCAGGCTTCTACTTACCTCCTCATAAAAACAAATCATGTTAGTTTGACAGCTTCTGTCCTTAGTAAAACCATGTTGGCTATCACTTATACTATTTACCATTTACATAATCCTGTATGTAGTCCCGTAGAAGGCCCTTAAACATTTTTCCCACAATGGATATTAAGCTTACTGGTCTATATAATTACCCAGTGAAGACCTAGCACCCTTTTAGAAAATGGGCACCACATTTGCCTTGCACCAGTCCCTTGGTACAATGCCTGTCATTAAAGAATCTGTAAATGTTATGAACAGATGCAAAGCAATAACTGAACTGAGTGCATTTAGAACTCTAGGGTGTAATCCTTCTGGTCCCGGGTCCTTGTTCACTTTTCTTAACATATAAAGGACCATATCTACGGTCAGACAGTTAAGTATGTTAATTTGAGGTATTTACACTAGGGGGACCACCGTCATGACATGCTTCTTTTGTATATACAAAAATAAAAAAAAACACATTTAGGAGCTTCTTGCCTTGGAGCTTCCCCAGTGTGACGAACACCCTGTTACCATTATTTAGAGGCCCTACATGTTCTGATCCTGTTTTGCATTTACGTATTTGAAGAATGTTTAGGGGATGGTCATACTTTCTTTGGCCACCTGTATTTCATTGTGTATTTTAGCTCTTTATACTTTTTAAAGGCTACAGCTGGCCCCTCAGATTTGTATTTATTAAAGGCCATCTTTTTGTCATTTATTGCCCTTTTTACGCTATTTGTTGGCCATGTGGGATTTAATTTTATTCGCTTGTACTTGTTACTAATAGTTGCTCCTGAAGATCAGCGCTCCACCCTAGGAAATTCGCCTTTTTAAAATTAAATGTTTTTGCCTTGCCGACTTGAGTTTGTTTTTAACCGATAAGTTGGAATATAATTATATTGTGATCACTGTTACCAAGGTTTTCATGGATAGTGACATTTCTCACAAGCTCTGCATTGTTAGAAATGACTAGATCCAGAAGAGCATCGCCTCTAGTGGGATCCTCTACAAACTGGCCCATGAAATTATCCTGAAAAAATATTGGGGAATTTTCTCTTCTTTGCAGTAGAGGCAGAACCATATTCCCAATCTATGTTTGGATAGTTAAAATAATTATTACCACTGTGCCAGCCTGCGCCACCCGCTCCATTTGCACATACAGTTGATCTTCTCTCTCCTCAGAAATATAGGGGGTGTCTACAGATCACACCAAGAATAATTTTTTTCATTATTTTCTTCCCTCTGTAATTCCACCCACAAGATTTCAACATATTCACAACCGTCATACACAATAGTTTCTTTCACACTTACTTTCCTATCACTCCTAGCATACAAACATACATACACACACATTTTTGGCTCAGTGGGAGGTAAACAACATCGATCCGACCCTGGGGGCAGACCTGGTCCTATGGCGGCGATATATAGATGATGTTATTTTTATTTGGGGTGGAACACAGGAAAATTTAAATATTTTTGTTGAGATGATCAATGCCAATGAAAACAACCTGAAATTCACCTCAAATATTGGAGGTGAGAAGGTTGAATTCTTGGACATTGAGATCACACGAAAAAACAACAGATACTTGTGTAACACCTTTCATAAACCCATGGCCAAGAATGGTTATATTCCTTTCTCAAGCTGTCACCTGCCAAGGTGGCTAACAAATGTCCCTTTTGGGCAGTTCCGCCGACTCAAGCGCAACTGCACGGAGGAGGATAAGTTTGAGGAGGAAGCCACAGGCATGAGTAACCAATTTAAGGAAAAGAACTACCCAGATGTAATCATAAATGAGGCTCTTGCAAAAGTAAAAGAGTTGGATAGAAAAACCTTTTTTGAGCCAACACTAAAATGTGGAAAAGAAAAGGACTCTGACTTTAGAATCATTCTGCCCTACAATACCCAGGCAAAACAAGTAGAATTTATCATAAGGTCCCATTGGCACCATCTACATAGAGACAAAACCATAGGAATGCTCCTACCTCCGATCCCCAAAATTACATATTCGAGAGCTCCTAATTTGGGAATTCAAATAGCCCCCTCAATAAAAGAGAAAAATAAGAAAGGTCAAACAATAAATTGGCTCCAATCGAAAGGCTTCTATAGGTGTGGGAGCTGTTTGGGCTGTAGGAAGACTAGATTTCCGAGGAAAACAACTACAGTTACCTCCACACAAAATTCACACACTATGACTATCAAGCATTTTCTCACATGCAACTCCACCAATGTAATCTACCTAATCCAGTGTCCATGTTTGAGACAGTACATTGGGCGAACTAAACGTACCTTGAAGGTTAGGATAGCGGAACACCTTAATAATATCACCAAAGGTTATGAAAAACACTCGCTGTCCAAGCATTTCAAGGACGTTCACCAGCAAGACCCTAAGGGTCTCTCTTTCATGGCACTGGAAAGGGTGGAGAAGCATTGGCGAGGAGGTAACCAGATAGAGAGACTATCAAGGGCAGAATCCAGAAAAATCTATGAATTTGGTAGTCTCCTACCTAGAGGTTTAAACGCGGAGTTAGAAATATTTGGGTTCATCTAGAATCGGGTGGTCCGTGTGGGTGTCGATGCAGAGTCGCTGTTTGGCTGTTTTATCCAGCACTGCGACTCTCCCTCTACCCCACACGTGCCCCCCCCTTTTCATCTATTATATATAGATACCCAGAAATAACAGAATATATATATATATATATATATATATACTATACAATAGAGGATTTCATACATGAACTATCCCTGATCAACTCCACCGTTGATGCAAAGCGAATGAGAGAAAAAACGCACTAGATTGAGAAACCGCAGCAAAACCGCACCTGCGTTTTTTACAGTAAAGTATGCGTTTTCAAGCTAAAAGTTGTTTTATGAAAGTTAAAGTGAAGAGGTGAATAGTTCTCCCCAAAAAAGCTTGGGAAAACAGCCTTGAGTATGCCTAATTTTATGGTTTTAAAATATAAGTTTTTATTTTTAATAAACAAACATATGCTGCTACAGTAGTTATTGAATATTAGATCCGTTTTTTGTGGATTGAATTTTCTAAGATGAAACAACCATGAATTTGATATAAAACCGTATTTGGAGAAATAACGCAGTGAAATCAGAGGTGCAAATAACATGCAAAATTATAAGCCTAATCCTGAAAGAGACTGTTTAGGATCCAGCCCGGTTTTTGTTAATGATTGGCACCAGTATAAATTCCACTGACTCACAAAATGGGGGTATGCCACTGAGGAAGGGGAAAGCGTCTCCCCGAAACGCGTCTGGCGTCATACCCTTGGACAAATACCCCATCTTCTACGAAGTGCACTACAAAGAAAAGAAACCCTTTGGATTCAGCGTCAAACTGCTACAAACACGTCATCTACTAGCGCCGACGGAGAGAAGTCAGTGATCCTCACATCTAATCTAAAGCATCTGCGGAAGACACGTGGGACGCGAGCGGCCCCATAGCCGGGACGCCGGCTGCTGTATTGGAGCATTAGCTCGAACTTAAGTCCCGACTCATCTCAACGGTGCGAACAAAGGTAAGCCCACAAACAAGTGGGTATTACAATCAAAACTACCTTGTTGAAAATAACAACTGAATGAACTGTTTCCCTTACTGAAGTATCAGTTTGTATTGCGGCCACAATCATAGCAGCTGGATGCAACACAATATCCATTTGTGGCGGCCGAAGTGCTCTTTCTAATATTGTCTGCTTGGGACATAAAAAGTATTGCACTGATCACTTTAGCTATACGCTAATTTGTTGGGAAAAACAATAGTGAAGAGTTCACATACTCAACTACTTACCCACAAAAAAGCCAGAAAATCTTCTTGTGTTAAAAATAAACTTTGGACATACTCACAAGATAAAAAGAAGACGTCTTTGACCCAATATATGGTTGTTTCACATTTTAAACATTGGATGTTACGTTATCACAGTTATTGATGTTGTGTTGAGTGTACCAGATGAGTGCTGCCTGTGCCAATATCTCTCTCTAACTCAACCTACATATAGCACATTCAAGACTGAACAGTCAGCTTGGAAGTAGAGAGATTTTTTGACACTGTCGGTACTTATCCTGGGGCTGTCACTATTTCAGTATTAATTGATAGCCAGGTAAAAAGCAGATACAGGATAGCACATGGAATATACGCACAACAGTCTTTTTATGTATATATTTATGTAAAGAATATCATATGTGTTTATTTATTTTTATCTTTTTAAATTATATAACAAATAAAACATCCTATATTTCCATATAAGAGTGACCAATCCATTCATTTTATATACATACACACCACCTTTGCGGTTAACCCTATCATTTCTAAAGAGTGTAAAACCTTGAAAATGTACAGCCCAATCATGAGAAGAGTCCAGCCACATCTCAGCAACATCAACTTCATCAATATGGTCCATGGTAGCAGAATCCATAACTGAATTCTTAGATAACCCATACCCGAACCTTGTACGCCAAACTTGAAACACAAGTTCGCTCAACACTATTTATGATTTTTTTTCCTCCTTCAGAGTTGGTTTCTAACTGACTAATCTCCAGTAAACACACACAGCACCATTTTACTGCACATGGTAGGCCAAACCATGAGGATGCTCACATAACCCTGGGAGAAGTGGTGGGGAGGGTGTATCCTGGTTGGCCCACAGGCTCACAGACAGCCTGCATAAGCCAATCAATGTGCAGGAGGTAGGGTGATACTAGTACAGAATAAACAGAATGTCACTCAGTGTTAAACTGTTAATGAGGATGAATGGTTGTATACAGTTTATGGCGGAAAATGATCTTACACATGTAAACAATAGAACTAAGGATTAGGGATTATTCTGGATTAAAGTGGCACTATACCTACTATACATGAAAAAATGGAAGCTCTTTGCGTACAATTTTGATCACACGTGTGTCGGGCCCATCTACTGGTGTCAAGGTAGCTTCTGCAGATGGATACCTAACAATAACAGAACTACCTCTCCTTGGCCTAACCTAAGCCTACAATGTAAATGTATATTTATACTTTGTTAGTGTTTGGACGCTTGGTCCCCTAACAAGCCACATTTTTTTCTCATAAAACGGTGTGTTTCAACCCTTCTGGACCTCCGTCATATGTGTACGGTGGAAGTCCATTCTTTAAAGATGACACCCTATCGTGAGTGCAGCGGACTCCATAACTGCCAGGTTTTTGCAGTTTTAAACAGCAGAGGCCAGGGGATAATGACTGCAATTGGTGATATTGCTGATTGCAGACATTTAACCCCTCAGATGCCATGTTTAAACATGACCATGGTATCTGAGAGTGTTGAAACTGGAAGCTTTACGCTTCCTGGCCCAGGAAGCTTTTCCCTGGCTGAGATTAAGGAAGGAGTTCTGTGCTAGTAATAAGGCTGTACAAGGCTTCAGGTGGATTTCTAGTACGTTCCAATGCTAGTCTGCAGATGGCAGCAATGCATTGGAATATTCTGTATTTTTGGAAGTAGTTTTTAGTTTGTTTTTAGTTTTAGCTATTTTAGGGGGATATCTGTGTGTGCAGGTGACTATTACTGTGCATAATTATTAGGCAACTTAACAAAAAACAAATATATACCCATTTCAATTATTTATTTTTACCAGTGAAACCAATATACCATCTCAACATTCACAAATATACATTTCTGACATTCAAAAACAAAACAAAAACAAATCAGTGACCAATATAGCCACCTTTCTTTGCAAGGACACTCAAAAGCCTGCCATCCATGGATTCTGTCAGTGTTTTGATCTGTTCACCATCAACATTGCGTGCAGCAGCAACCACAGCCTCCCAGACACTGTTCAGAGAGGTGTACTGTTTCCCTCCTTGTAAATCTCACATTTGATGATGGACCACAGGTTCTCAATGGGGTTCAGATCAGGTGAACAAGGAGGCCATGTCATTAGATTTTCTTCTTTTATACCCTTTCTTGCCAGCCACGCTGTGGAGTACTTGGACGCGTGTGATGGAGCATTGTCCTGCATGAAAATCATGTTTTTCTTGAAGAATGCAGACTTCTTCCTGTACCACTGCTTGAAGGACTGGGAGTTGAGCTTCACTCCATCCTCAACCCGAAAAGGCCCCACAAGCTCATCTTTGATGATACCAGCCCAAACCAGTACTCCACCTCCACCTTGCTGGCGTCTGAGTCGGACTGGAGCTCTCTGCCCTTTACCAATCCAGCCACGGGCCCATCCATCTGGCCCATCAAGACTCACTCTCATTTCATCAGTCCATAAAACCTTAGAAAAATCAGTCTTGAGATATTTCTTGGCCCAGTCTTGACGTTTCAGCTTGTGTGTCTTGTTCAGTGGTGGTCGTCTTTCAGCCTTTCTTACCTTGGCCATGTCTCTGAGTATTGCACACCTTGTGCTTTTGGGCACTCCAGTGATGTTGCAGCTCTGAAATATGGCCAAACTGGTGGCAAGTGGCATCTTGGCAGCTGCACGCTTGACTTTTCTCAGTTCATGGGCAGTTATTTTGCGCCTTGGTTTTTCCACACGCTTCTTGCGACCCTGTTGACTATTTTGAATGAAACGCTTGATTGTTCGATGATCACGCTTCAGAAGCTTTGCAATTTTAAGAGTGCTGCATCCCTCTGCAAGATATCTCACTATTTTTGACTTTTCTGAGCCTGTCAAGTCCTTCTTTTGACCCATTTTGCCAAAGGAAAGTTGCCTAATAATTATGCACACCTAATATAGTGTGTTGATGTCATTAGACCACACCCCTTCTCATTACAGAGATGCACATCACCTAATATGCTTAATTGGTAGTAGGCTTTCGAGCCTATACAGCTTGGAGTAAGACAACATGCATAAAGAGGATGATGTGGTCAAAATACTAATTTGCCTAATAATTCTGCACGCAGTGTAATAACACAAAGAATTAAATGTTACCATGTTTTTATTGAACACACCATGTAAACATTCACAGTGTAGGTGGAAAAAGTATGTGAACCCCTAGACTAATGACATCTCCAAGAGCTAATTGGAGTGAGGTGTCAGCCAACTGGAGTGCAATCAATGAGATGAGATTGGAGCTGTTTGTTACAGCTGCCCTGCGCAATAAAAAACACACACCAGTTCTGGGTTTGCTTTTCACAAGAAGCATTGCCTGATGTGAATGATGCCTCACACAAAAGAGCTCTCAGAAGACCTACGATTAGGAATTGTTGATTTCCATAAAGCTGGAAAGGGTTATAAAAGTATCTCCAAAAGCCTTGCTGTTCATCAGTCCACGGTAAGACAAACTGTCTATAAATGGAGAAAGTTCAGCACTGCTGCTACTCTCCCTAGGAGTGGCCGTCCTGTAAAGATGACTGCAAGAGCACAGTGCAGACTGCTCAATGAGGTGAAGAAGAATACTAGAGTGTCAGCTAAAGACTTACAAAAGTCTCTGGCATATGCTAACATCCCTGTTAGTGAATCTACGATACGTAAAACACTAAACAAGAATGGATTTCATGGGAGGATACCACAGAGGAAGCCACTGCTGTCAAAAAAAAACATTGCTGCACGTTTACAGTTTGCACAAGAGCACCTGGATGTTCCACAGCAGTATTTGCAAAATATTCTGTGGACAGATGAAACCAAAGTTGAGTTTGGAAGAAACACACAACACTATGTGTGGAGAAAAAGAGGCACAGCACACCAACATCAAAACCTCATCCCAACTGTGAAGTATGGTGGTGGGGGTATCATGGTTTGGGGCTGCTTTGCTGCGTCAGGGCCGGGACGGATTGATATCATCGAAGGAAAAATGAATTACCCAGTTTATCAAGACATTTTGCAGGAGAACTTAAGGCCATCTGTCCTCCAGCTGAAGCTCAACAGAAGATGGATGTTGCAACAGGACAACGACCCAAAGCATAGAAGTAAATCAACAACAGGATCTCGGCCCGATTGAGATGCTGTGGCATAACCTCAAGAAAGCTATTCACACCAGACATCCCAAGAATATTGCTGAACTGAAATAGTTCTGTAAAGAGGAATGGTCAAGAATTACTCCTGACCGTTGTGCACGTCTGATCTGCAACTACAGGAAACATTTGGTTGAAGTTATTGCTGCCAAAGGAGGTTCCACCAGTTATTAAATCCAAGGGTTCACATACTTTTTCCACCTGCACTGTGAATGTTTACATGGTGTGTTCAATAAAAACATGGTAACATTTAATTCTTTGTGTGTTATTAGTTTAGGCAGACTGTGATTGTCTATTGTTGTGACTTAGATGAAGATTAGATCACATTTTATGTCCAATTTGTGCAGAAATCTATATCATTCCAAAGGGTTCACATACTTTTTCTTGCAACTGTACATGGCCATACAGGGAATATATATCCCTATTGGCCATATAAAGGGGCCCATATATATATACATTATATATATACATATATACACATATCAATGAAGGAGCAGATACATATATATCTATATATACGCCCACCTGACTTCCCTCTACAGGAATCAATAGACAACACCGATATCCCTTTGCTTAATGCGCTTGTTTTAAAACTATGACTCTGAACAAATTGATAATCAATAAGGTTAACCCCTGCGCCACTGTCAACAAATGCTTCTAACTCCATATTTTCAGAGTCTAGCGCCACCATGGCAGGCAGGAGAAATCGGGTACTGCAGATAGACAAATATACCTTTTCTGACTCCCCATTGACACTCCCAAGAGTAAGGGAACTTGATTTTTTGGAAAGAACCCCCCTTTTTTATTTCCACCTTGAGGCTTAATAAAAGGACAAACATTAATGAAATGTCCTTCTTTACCACAGAAGAAACAGAGTCTTCTCTGAACTCTAAAGTTCCTATTACCAGGGCAAGAAGAGACCTGACCCAACTGCATAGGCTCATCACCAGACACTGGCTCAAGTGTTTCTGTGCCCCGAGGGACAGAAGGGATAGTTTCCCCACATGATAGTGCATCCTGGTTGAGAGGAACCTTGCACCTCTCTCTCAGGCTTCTATCAATCCGTACGGCTAGGGACATGGCCGCCTCCAAAGAATCGGGGTTTCCATGAAATGCAATGGCTTCTTTTAGTCTCTCAGACAGCCCATGACAGAACTGACTATGGAGTGTTGGGTCATTCCACTCCGAGTCAGTCGCCCATGTTCTAAATTCAGAACAATATGACTCAGTAGAACGTTCTCCCTGACTCAAGCTACGCAGCTTAGATTCGGCCAGAGAGACCCGGTCTGGATCATCATAAATCAGGCCCAGGGCTCTGAAAAATTCATCCACCGATCGGAGGAACTGGGAAACAATCGGTAGAGAAAAGGCCCAAGACTGATCATCACCTTTTTGCAGAGAAATGATAATCCCCACTCTTTGATTTTTGTCCCCAGATGAGATCTGACGTAGACGAAAATACAATTTACAAGATTCTCCGAACCGAACAAAGTTATCACCTCCCCCAGAGAACCTATCTGGGAGAGTGACCATAGGTTCAAGGCTGACCTGGTTCCCTCTAGCGGAACCATAAGCCAGAGATCTCTGACACAGTGCAACCGAATTACAGAGGTCAGCTACTGTACCTCCAAAGACAACCCCTGCATGCGATCCACCAGTGCATCAACAGCTTCCATTTCGCACAGAGCAAGCGTAAAAAAAATTACTGTATGGGCGGTTTATAATGTCACGGTAGGTGAGGGAAGGGAAGAAAACCAAATACAACAACAGTAACAAAAACACCAGGCTAGGCCCCAAAGCTAGGAAAGAGGGAAAGGTCACCACCTGACAATCCCTGAGCCTTTTCCTGACTGCTGACAGCATGAGCAAATCCTAAAGGTGGAAGTGCTCATGCACTGGAACCTAAGCCCTGCTGACAATGAAACAAACCCTCAGCTAGAGAGCTGGAGATAAGACAATTGGTTCCTTGCCCTTGTGAGGGAACCAGCGTCTCCCTGAGGCCTAGACAGAATACACAACAAAAGGGAAAGAAGGAGGACTTAGCTCTAGATGGACGGGGAGCAGGAGATCCACCAAACACTAGCTGAGAACTCCAGGAGCAAATATAAACTGCAAAGGCTGTAGTGAGAGGCGGGCATATAAATGTGTCAGAACATACAGTGCATCATGCAGTGCTTCCTGGCATTCATGTTAATAAAACTTGACATGTACCACCTACCTAAAAATTGTTCCAAGTGTCGTCTATGGAGGCCCCACCTTTCAACTTAATGATTTAAAGGTTCACTGAGTTTTCATAAAACCTTGCATATGTCATGGAGACAAAGCAAAGGTTTTGGCAGGTGGGAGTCTGAATGCTAAGACCACCACCAGTCACTAGGACTAGGAGAGAGAAACACTTGCAGGAGAGGAAGGGAGACAGATGCAATAGAAACTCTATAAGCCCAACTCGATTCCGCTTCCTGCAGTGAGGAGAGAGAGTGTGATGTGCTACTGCTTCTCTCTCCTCATTCTGACGAAGGTTCTCAGCACTCAGACACCCACTGATCAAAACTTTTGATATGTCTCTATGACCTATCAAAAATTTTAAGAAAACTCAGCGACCCTTTAAGGAATATGCTGCTAAACCCTATGGTGGCCTTGTGTAGTCCATGCCTTAACAGGTCCGTGTCAGAGAGTTTTAGAAGTACGAAGGGGACCTATACAATATTAGGTGGTTTTAGTGTTATTGTTGGTTAGTATACTTCTAAAGCTACCTAACCAGATTTTTTTCCAGTCATTATATGGACATATTAAAGTTTTAAGATCTGCAGTGCTTAATATTGCAGTTCAGCCCTATTCAACCACTAGCACTGATCAACAACATAGTTGTAAAGAAGAGTAAGACATTTTGACTTTTTATAATTTTCTGTTTCTGGGAATATAGGAAAATTGGCTACACTACTGTTTTTAACAAAATTTTGAGTTCCAATAATTAGTTCTAAAGGTTTTGGAATCAATAAAATGACAACAGTGCCCAAATTTATGCACCTGTCTAATTTTGTTTAAACAATTATAGCACACTTTCTGTAAATCCAATAAACTTCATTTCACTTCTCAAATATCACTGTGTGTGTCTCCTATATGATATATTTAACTGACATTTTTTATCGTAACAACCAACAATTTATACAGGAAAATCATGACGATTAACAAGGTTGCCCAAACTTTAGCATCCCACTGTATATATATATATATATTTTGTAGGTCGCTACACCAACAGATAACCAAGGAACCAGGTGCACTATCCAATAGCGACACCCCCGCCAATAAAATGACAAGTATAATTTATATAGAAAGGAAGGCACTCAGATATATGGTGTTTTATCAAAGTAGGAAAATATTAATTTATTCAGATAAAATGACCGTACTATTTAAACATTAAAAATAAAGAGAAAATGGTGTACCTGTCTTTATCTCTATTCATGACCTGTAGCTGTGATCTGTAAGGATTCTATAAGGGTATAACTTTTAATAAAGCTCAGTACTCACGGAAAGAGATGCAGACAGAATGCATTAGCATTGCATATGCAAAACAGAATCTTCAGCTGGGTACATGAAGTAATTGCTGAATACATAAAAATAGAAAAGATAAAAAATATATGATTAAAAAACGAAATATAAATATATTGTTATAAATCAGAAAGTCCTGCTGATAATAAACTGCTTTTGCAGAGAAAAAAGAGAGTTTTGGGTACATCAGGTATTTACTGAATATATCAGGTGTTTACTGAATATATCAGGTTTTTGCTGAATACATAAGTTTAGATATAGCAGTTCACACTAAATACATCCAACCTCTGCTGAATACAGAAGTTCACGCTGAATACATCCAATTTTTGTAGAATATAAAAGTTCACGCTGAATGCATCCGATCTTTACTGAATATAAAAGTTCAAGCTGAATACATATAACTCCCCTTTGAATACATAAACCTGTTGAGTATAGAAAGGGATCTTTATCCACCTGTGTTCTGATGTCTTTTAGCCTGCTGTATTGAATATGTGGATAGCGGTAAGGAATATTTAGATTCAGCCCATATAGAGTTGGCCCGCTATATTATAATATATTATAATCAATGAATGGGTAATGGTAAGGTAATAATTAGATTACCGCAACTTGTATTTCAAAGTGGAAGTAGACCACTGTATCTTAGGTATGTTTTCTTCTCTCTGCTGGTTTTGGCGTTCCACGTTGCGTCTAGTGATGAGCGAGTATGCTCGGCCAAATATCTGTTCGGCTCGAGCATCGATATGCTCGACACATGGTGGTACTCGACCAAGTACCGCACGTGCTCGAGCGCAATGCTCGAGTCTCCTCTCCGCATCACGTTTTGCGGGTTTTAAGCAGCCAATAAAGGTGCAGGTAAGTACTGCGCTCACTGTAATGCCAGTAGCCATGTTGGCTGCTGGCATTACAGTGATTGGCTGGCCGGAACGCGTCATCGGGTGCTATATAGCGCGATGACTCGCGTTCGGCTCAGACGTAGACAGGGAGAACAAAGCGTAGGAAGGGAAAGACAGAGTAGGGAGCGAATTTCACCGTTTTTATTCGGAGAAAGTTTTTCCAAGACCCAAACGTCTTTTTAAGGACTACTGTGTGTGTGTGTGTGTGTGTGTGTTTTAAAGCAGCAATCTATTTACCTGCAGTCTCAGGGACAGTGCTGAGGAAGGGGCAGATAGTGCAGGGAGAGAAATTAGCTGTTTTTACTACCAAAAGCTTTTCAAAGACCCCAAAGTCCTTTTAAGGACTACTGTGTGTGTTTGACAGCAGCAAGATATTTTTATTTTATACCTATTAGTGACATATACTGTACATCATCCGCAGACTGTGTCTTTAATAATATGGGCCACATCTAGTGTCCACAGTGTGTGGCTTTGTGTAAAAATATTGAACTACATCTGCAAACAGTGTCTGTATTGCAAGATCCAATAATCTGGGCCTAATATAGTGTCCATAATCTGTGGTGTTCTGTAACCAATACTGTACTACATCAGAAAACAGTGTCTGTATTGCAGATTCCAATAATCTGGGCCTAATATATTGTCCATAATCTGTGGGTTTCTGTGACATATACTGTCCTCCACGGTGTCTTTAGCGGACAGTAAAACAATCTGCGCTACATCTAGTGACAAAACCATTAATATGAAGAAGGCGAGCACTAAGGGACGTGGAAGTGGGCGTGCTGCTGATGGTGCACGCAGAGGCTGTGGCACTGGGCGCAATGAAACTGTGCCTGCTGCCAGTGCATCAGAAAAAAAAAAAAACATCCACCGTACCCAGCTTCATGTCCAACTTAGCTGGGCGGCGCAGGACAACACTGTCCAAGTCAGACCAGTGCGAACAGTTGGTCGGTTAGATTGCTGAAGATAATACTTCCAGTCGGTTAAGCACCACCCTCTCTTCCACCAAGTCCAGTCTCTGTAGCCAAGAGTCTGGTCAACCGAATCCTCACTCTGATCATCCTTCCTCCCACCATGGAGAGGCTTGCCAAACGAGTGATCCCACACTCGGATATTCAGAGGAGCTCTTTCCAGCACCACTATTACATTTGGCCCTTGCACCCAGCATGCTTCAAGAGGGACCTGAGATATTGTGCGCCGATTCTCAACCTCTTGAGCCTTCACAGTCTCAAGAAGATGACGGTGGTGAACGGCAATCATTCGTTCACGAGGTGGATGATGATGAGACACATTTGTCTATCACTGAGGTTGTGGTTAGGTCAAGTCAGGAGGATGAGCAGAGTGAGGAAGTGGAAGAGGATGTGGTGGACAATGAGGTCACTGACCCAACATGGGAAGGTGAAAAGCCGAGCGAGGACAGCAGTACAGAGGGGAAGGGATCCGCAGCACCGCAACAGGCTGGAAGAGGCAGTGGGGTTGCAAAAGGGAGAAGTCGCCCCACACCAAACACCGTTACACCGAGCACCCCCATGCGTAATTCTACCTTGCCATGGGGTAGGTGTTCCGCATTTTTTTGAGGAAAGTGCAGACAACAAAAGAGTGGTAGTTTGCAACCTGTGCCGTACCAAAATGAGCCGGGGCGTGAACACTAGCAACCTCACCACCACCAGCATGATCCGCCACATGGCATCCAAGCACCCTAATAAGTGGGCCGAACGCCTGGGTCCACAATCTAGGTCTGCGGGTCACACCACTGCCTCCTCTTCCCCTGTGTTATGCACTGCTGGCCAATCCCCTGTTGAAGGAACAGGCCTGGATGCCCCTCGCCCTGTACCTGGACCTTTGCATGAACCATCAGCAACAACATCCACTTCCCTGTCCCAACGCAGCGTCCAAATGTCCATAACACAGTCATTTGAATGCAAGCGCAAATACCCACCCACCCACAGGCCATAGCACTAAATGTACAACTTTCGAAATTACTGGCCCTTGAAATGTTGCCATTTAGGCTTGTGGACACTGAGGCCTTCCGCAGCCTGATGTTGGCGGCCATCCCTCGGTACGCAGTCCCCAGCCGCCACTATTTTTCACGGTGTGCCGTGCCCGCCTTACACCAGCATGTCTCCCAGAACATCACCCGTGCCCTGACCAATGCACTTACTGGAAAGGTGCACTTAACCACGGACACATGGACAAGTGCTGGTGGCCAGGGATGCTACATTTCCTTGACCGCACACTGGGTGAATGTTGTGGAGGCCGGGAGTGAGTTGTACCCTGGGATGGCACAGGTGCTACCCACGCCCAGGATTGCGGGCCCTACATCCATCAGGGTCTCCGCCAGCAGCTATGTTACTGGCTCCAACCCCCACTTGTCCTCCGCTACCGCCTCCTCCTCCACTTCCACCTCCAGCAGCAGTCAGCCATCAGTCGCTAGCTGGAAGAAGTGTAGCACTGCTGTGGGTAAGCATCAACAGGCCGTGCTGGAGCTGATCTGCTTAGGGGACAAACAGCACACCACCGCAGAGCTGTGGCAGGGTATATGGTACCAGACTGAGCTGTGGGTCTCACCACTCAACCTACAACCAGGCATGGTTGTGTCTGACAATGGCCGTAACTTGGTGGCAGCTTTGGAGCTCGGCAACCTAACACACATCCCATGCCTAGCCCACGTCTTAAACTTAGTGGTTCAGCGGTTTATCAAAACCTATCCCAATTTTCCAGAGCTACTAGTGAAGGCGCGCCGCGTGTGTGCCCATTTCCGCAAGTCGGCCACAGCTTCAGCTGGTCTGTCAACGCTGCAGCAGCGCTTGCGGCTTCCAGCTTACCGACTGTTGTGCAACGTGAGCAAGTGCTGGAACTCTATATTCTACATGTTGGCCAGGCTTTGTGAGCAGCAGAGGGCAGTTGTGGAATACCAGCTGCAACATGGTCATCGCCTTTTGAGTCAATTGCCACTATTCACAAGTGAGGAGTGGGCATGGATCTATGACCTCTGTGAGGTTTTAAAAAACTTTGATGAATCCACACAGATGGTTAGTGGCGATAACGCTATTATCAGCGTAACCATCCCAATGCTGTGTCTACTCAAACGATCGCTGCTCACAATTAAGGACGACGCTCTGAATGTGGAAGACGAGGAAATGGGGGAGGACATTACACAGGGTGATAGCCAGACCACCCACAGTTCGTCTTCTCAGCGCAAATTGGACCATAAAGAGGAGGAGGAGCTGGAGACAGTTGCCTCTGCTACAGAGGGTAGTACCCATGGAACTTTAATTCCATCTGTTCAGCGTGGATGGGCAGAAGAGGAGGAGGAGTATGAGGAGATGGAGAATCATCCTGTTGTCGACCTCGACCTCTTGCCTGTTGGTACTCTGGCACACATGGCTGACTTCATGTCAGGCTGCCTTTCCCGTGACCCTCGCGTTATACGCATTTTAGATAGCACGGATTACTGGGTGTTCACCCTTCTCGACCCCCGCTACAAAGAGAACTTCTAATCTCTCATTCCTGTGGTGGAGAGGATGAGTAAACTCGTGCAATACCAGAAGGTACTTGTTGAGAGATTGCTCCAAAATTTTCCATCTGACAACGCGGACGGCAGAGTCCGTACTTCCTTAGGCAACCGACGAAGGGAGACCAGGGGAACAAACAGCAGTTCCAACTAAGGCAGGGCAACACTCTTCAAGGCATGGGACACTTTTTGGAAGATGGTGAAGGGATACATAGCAGACCGTGTCAGCGTCCTAAATGATCCCTCAGTGCCTTACAACTACTGGGTGTCCAAGCTGGACACTTGGCATAACTTGTGCTCTACACCTTGGAGGTGCTGGCCTGCCCTGCCACCAGCGTTTTGTCTGAGCGTGTAATTATTGCTGCTGGTGGCATTATAACAGATAAGCATATCCGCTTGTCCACTGGCAATGCTGAACAGCATGCACTTGCATATAATGTTTTAGAGCGTCAGCTGTACAGCATGCACTCGCATATAATGTTTTATGGTTCAATAAGATTTTATTATTATTATTATCAAATACAATCATAAGAGAACATCCCAAATTGCAGTATACATACCGCATACAAAGATACATTGCGACATGCAATCATGAACAGCAGTACAGCATAAAGGACAAGGTATAAGCATGTATCTGTATCTGTATAACAAACAGTCAGCTGACAAAAAGTCAGAGGAAACAAAGGCCCTAAAGGGCTTAATAAGGCCTCAAACAAATGATGTATAGGCCAATAATTCTAGACAAACTTGACATAAAAGGGGGGAAGACAGGGTGACACACAAGAGGAGGGGAGGGGGGGGGGGAGAAATCATAGGTCATATCTAGAAAATAGCTAGGTACTATTAAGGAGGAGAATCAGGGAGAACCCCAGATGCCAACCAAACCGAAAACGACATAGATGATCTAAACCTGGACCATGGCTCCCAACTCCTAAGAAACGCCGGAATCTTGTTGTGATCAGAGGCATACATCTCTTCCCTGTGTAACAGCTCATCCAGTGCAGAGGCCCAAGTGATCCTTTTCAAACTCTCGGTTGACTTCCAATTGCGTGGGATAATTTGCCTCATGGCCAGCATAAAGAGCCGCAATGAACCTTTCTTAACATGTGAGATCCGCCCCGGGAAAATAGAAAGCAGAGCGATGGAAGGGGAAAATGCAATGGAGGCCCGAAATAGAAAATTATAAAGCTTGAAGACATCTTTCCATAATGGGTTAAGCCTCGGACAATCCCACCATATATGGGTCATAGTCCCCCTAGCACCATGGCATCGCCAACATAGTTCAGAAACCGAGGGGTAGAACCGATGCAGTTTCTCCGGTGTCTGATACCATCTGGTAAGTATTTTATAGTTGAGTTCTTGTAAATTACACGATATAGAGATCTTATGCGTGAAAAGCAAAGAGCGTTTCCATTGATCCCCAGTAAAAAGTATCACCTAATTCCGTCTCCCAATCAAGCATAAACTTGAGTTTGGGGGTAGGAATCTCCAGATTGGCTGCCCTCAGTCACCTCGGTGTTCAGCATGATGTAAAGCAAGGAAATAGCATGGCCAGGGGCAGCCTGAGCAACACATAGCTTTTCAAATCCGTTAGAGATGTATGGGACCGCAAACCAGGCATCAGAGATCCAACAAATCCCCAGAGTTGAAAATAGAGGAACCATCTTCCAGGAGATGATGGGAATATGTGCGATAGGTCTCAAGAGGGCGTATCCCAGTAGAAGAACAGACGTCTCTCAGTCTGACAGTAGATGTGTGGGTAGTTCGGAAGGCGGGCACCTGTCTCAGACCCATAGGTAAATCTGGATGGTCAGTGAGCATTGAGAGGGGACCTGGGATCTTAGCCAAATTCAGTTTAGGTGCAAACTTTATCCATGAGGCTGCTAAAGTAGGGAGGAGCATATCAGATTGGGGCATGCGGGAGGTTGCATAGGGAGTTAGGGCGCATATAATGGTTTTAGAGCATCAGCTGAACAGCATGCACTGCATATAATGTTTTAGAGCGTCAGCTGAACAGCATGCACTCGCATATATGTTTAGAGCGTCATTTCAACAACATGCACTCGTATATAATGTTTTAGAGCATCAGCTCACCTGAAGGCACTCGCAAATAATGTTTTAGAGCGTCAGCTGAGCAACATGCACTTGAAAATTATGTTTTATAGCGTCAGATGTACAGCATGCACTCACTTTTAATGTTTTAGAGCGTCATTTGAACAGCATGCACTTGCATATAATGTTTTAGAGCGTCAACTCACCTGCAGGCACTCACATATAATGTTTTTAGAGAGTCAGCTGTACCAGCATGGCACTCGCATATAATGTTTTACAGTGTCAGCTCACCTGCAGGCACTAGCATATAATGTTTTACAGCGTCAGCTCACCAGCAGGCCCTCGCCCCTCATGTTTTGGATGGTCAGATCAGCAAGCCCTTGCTCCAAATGTTTTTGAGGGTCACCAGCAGGCCACCAATCATAATTTTTCAAGAGTGTGTATGATGCCTTCCTTTATGTTTAACAAAGGGTGTTTTGGAGTCCCGGTAACTTGTAATTTTTGGCAGCCCTTTCACTTAGTGCATAGGCTTTATCAGTGTAGGAGTCCCACTACCTGAACAATTGTACCAGAATGTGAATGAGGCCCTCCTTTATGTGATATACAGGCTGTTTCGGAGTGCTCTTGCTTGTAATTTTTTGCAGCATTTGCACTTTATATACAATTGAATATACAGGAAAGAATGTTTCCTAACTAATTTTACTATAAAATAGATATTTTTTGGGGGTGGTTTTGTGCGTATTTTTGTCAGTCTGTAAAGTGGCGTAAACTCGGACAACATGGTTTCCAGCAGACAATTGGGTATCCAAGATGCATCAGGACATCATTGGACTTCCATATACTCGGGTGTTCGGTCGAGCACAAGAATATAGCAATGTGTTCGGGCCAAACACCCGAATACTTTGGTGCTCAATTATCACTAGTTGCATCCCAAGTGGCTTCCCACGTGTCTTTAGATTGCCCGTCCCCCCTCCTCTCTGCTGGCTTCTTCTTTAAAATTTACAGAGCGCTCCTATTTGTTGTAGATAAATAATGGATCCAACGTATCCTATGATTATACGTGCATGTATTAACTGTTTAAAGCCCAAACGCATTTCGGAGCCTTCTGCTCCTTCATCGGTGGGAGATAATACTATGTACTATTTTAGTTCCTTTTATACTCTGATTGAGGGGAGGTGCTTGTCATTCTGATAAAGTCCAAATCAATATATGGGATAGATCAGGATGTAATATGGACTTTCAATTGGCTTTTTATGCTTCAAATGTTAATCTTCTACTTTATATACTTTATAAAACTTTCCCAATATTAAAATCATAAGATAATGAAACTTAGCTGAAAGGTGAAAATGAATAAAAAAACGCACCTGCGTTTTTGGTGCGTTAGTTGTCTAAAACACATATTGTAGGGCGTGGCTTGGCGGCCGAGAGTTATGGACGCTTGATCACACAGCTCCTGCACCACAGCGACTTTATCTCAGCATATACCTCCCGCACCTGACTGGAATTCAGTTGGTGGATGTCCGATCGGCTCCCTAATAGAATAGGGAAGTCAAAAAGATTGCTCCAGACAGTGGACAGCGAGAATTTGGAGAAATACTTAGAGAGAGGAAGATTCCAAGATGGCGCCCGGAGCCCTGCTCCATCTACAGCTCCTTCCCCGCCGAGTGCGCTATCACCTATGCTCGTTCCTGAGCTTGAAACTCCCTCTCCTCCTCCGGAGCTCCCGGATTCATCTCGCCCTAACTCACCAATGTTTCCTTCTACACCGGAGGACATTAGGGAAGCGAGCACCGACCGCACAAGGCTTCAAGATGGCGCAGATAAGCAGACCTGCTCTCCTTCTTCCAGCCCACAGAAGCAGAGACCCAGAATCGAACAGCCTTCTGGAAACCAGGTCAGCCAGATCTCCTCACCACGTAGCGGTGTACTATCTTGCGAAGATCACTTTGTCAACTATAACTCATCTGAAAGACCTGTTTCAGAAAACACATTGAAGCAGATGCTACTAGCACTGAAATCATCCATGCATCAGGATCTGGGCAGCCCTCATAGCCCCCTTATCCTCTAAATTGCAGGATGTAGACCAGAGAGTGTCTCATATAGAATCTAAGATGCCTGGATTCGCGTCATCGCAAAATGAAATCATTGATGCACATAATGAAATGGCAGATGAGCTGGAGGGTATCAAAATGAAAATGGCGGATCTGGAAGACAGCTCGCGGAGAAACAATATCAAATTCCACGGTATCTCTGAGGAGGTCTCCAACTCTGAACTGTCTTCCTATATCCAGGAGATGTTTAAAAGCCTTTTACCCAGACTCTCATCCCAGGAACTAGAAATAGATAGAGCTCACAGAATCCCAAAGAAAAAACACCTGGGCCCAGAAGTTCCCAGAGACACGTTGGCACGTATTCACTTCTTTCCCACTAAAGAAGCTGTAATGGTGGCAGCCAGAAAGGTGGGCACTCTCCCTGCCCCTTATCAATCGATTCGTCTGTACACAGATCTATCCGCGGCTACACTGAGACAACGCCATACCCTATTGCCCATCACAACAGCCTTGCGTTAACATAACATCATTTATAAATGGGGCTACCCACTAAAGCTGCTTGTCTCCAGAGATGGCCACACTCATCTAGTTTGTTCTTTTGAAGATGGGAAAACACTACTTCAGAACTGGCACATCCACACATCTGGACCTGAGTCAGCTCTGCTTCATCCATCTGCTCCTCACAAGCGGACCTGGAAATGACTTGACAAAGCATTGCCCCAACGATGGACTCTGTCTACACTCCTGATTTACTTGTGAGTTCTACGTGGGCAAGTAATACCATTCAACTTCCTCTAGAGACTATATGATTCTTTGGACGCCCTGACTCTATGCTGAAAATTGATCGGCTTATCATTTTTAAGGCTCACTATTGCTGTTCCTAATACAATCACTCTTTAAGTTCACTTTAATGTTATTTTTCCTTAAAATAGGTTTAGGCGGACGTATCCTCCAAGGTCAGAAGCTTTATTATATTACAGCTCCTCACTGGAGCAACCTTTACTATATTATACACAACCTACGTCTGAAATGCCTCCAACC